>NC_133658.1:177124439-177428761 GCF_037893015.1 Macrotis lagotis | reverse complement strand
ATCTATAAAATAGAGATAATAATAGCACCTTCCTCTCATGGTTGTGAAGATAAAATTAGATGATTAAAATGCTTAGCACATGGTAAGTACTATAAATCTTAGCTATTATTTTGAAGTACAAATTTGCTTCAACATTGCCCCATTGCACTTACTTCTTTCCTCTAGAGCAAAGTAGTCTTAACTTTTTTGTATGGCAGGGGTCCCTAATCAGAATAATATTTTAAGGTATGGCTAGGTGGCGCAGTGATAGAGCACTGGCCCTGGAGTCAGGAGTACCTGAGTTCAAATCCTGCCTCAGACACTTAATAATTATCTAGCTGTGTGGCCTTGGGCAAGCCACTTAACCCCATTGCCTTGCTAAAACCTTAAAAAAAAGAATAATATTTTAAATAATTGAAGAGATATATATAGAAACAATTTTAGAGATTAAGGAAAATAAAAATTTAATTTTTTTTTCCTATCCAAGTTCACAGATCCCCAGAAATTCATCTATGGGTCACTCTCCATAGATTACAGGTTAAGAAATACTCTTAAACCAAGGTATCTTTTGGAACAAGTAACAGACCTACAATAG
The DNA here is from genome assembly GCF_037893015.1 of Macrotis lagotis. Taxonomy (NCBI): domain Eukaryota; kingdom Metazoa; phylum Chordata; class Mammalia; order Peramelemorphia; family Peramelidae; genus Macrotis; species Macrotis lagotis. The sequence continues at coordinate 177,428,187 of NC_133658.1, read as the reverse complement.
CCTTCAAATCTGTGCCTCCCATCACCACAGCCACACCCCAAGGCTCCTTTGCTCCAGGCTACCTAGTTTCCCCAGGAAGTGATAGATTTTACATCATGGCACTAAACTAGAGCATGATTATAGTGCTTCCCTTTAAGAAGACAAGTCCAAAATCATATCTCCTTTTAATACCCTTCCATCAAAGAAATGCAATGATCTCTACTGAAGCAGTGGTCACTTCTAAGCCCATAGGCTGTAAAGAAGAAACACTGGAATTTCCTACTGTTGGAACTCATCTCTCTAAAGTTAAAGTTATGAGCTGCCAATAGAAGAGAAGTCTATAAGACATTTGAAGCCTCAGAACCACTCTTACTGCCCAACTCTAAGTGGGTAGTAAGGTACTACTCACCTTCTACTATTCTTTGTGCTACTCTCTCCTACAATTCTTAATACTTACCCTTATAATGATACTGTCCCACCTCACCCCATTTGTGAGAAAATGGGTGAAAGTTTAACATCTAATCATCCTCCAAAAGAGGACTAATAACTAGTTCAGGGGAGTCTCATTTGACTTAACCAGATCAGTACCTCTTAATGACCATAGAACCAAAATAAAGTAACAATTAGGCCACTACCTTCAATTGAGGAGAAGGTCTTCTACAGAACCAAAATAAAATGAGAACTAGACCACAACCTTCAATTGAGGAAAATTAAGTCTTCCGGATTTCAGTTCCAGCACTCTAGTTCAATTTTAGCTCTTGGAAAAGAAATGTAGGTGGGGTATCATAGTTGTCTTCAAATAACTGAAGGATTGTAATGGGAAGAAGGGGCAACTCTTTGGTCCCAAAGGGGAGAAATAGAAGTAGGGGTTCCTATTGCAAAAAGGTCGATTTAAACTCACTGTAAGAAAAAACTTCCTAAACAGCTATTAAGATTTGGAATGGGTTGTAGTGGTTTCTCCCTCCTTGGAGATCTTCAAGGAGAGAGCAGGACAGCATTTGTCAATAGTGTTGTAGAAGTTATTCTAATTCAAGTATAGGTTGAAAACTAAATGATGGAGGAGTCAGTGCTGTGCAATGGAATTAAATCTGTAACTTAAAAAAATATAAGAAACTAATTGAGAACCTGGTTAAGCTAATGTCTTCACCTAACTTCATTTACCATTACCAGTTGAGTAATACCTATAAAAGTGTTAGATAGCATTAGCATGAGAGTCATTGTCCACAGGGGTTAGCAAAAGCAAAAAGGCCAATCCACAGGACTCACTGGTTCTTGATGTTGTTAGTTTTTAAGGTAGAGATCAAACAATAGTTGTGGAAGGTAACATGGAGCAGGACCAAATCAGAACAATCTGTGTAGGCAGGTGGGGAATGGAACTGGCCCTGGTTGTACAAAGCTCTCTCTTCTTAGCCTAAGGCTTTGTTAGGTCTCTGATAGCTATATAATCTTTTTATAGTGTCAGTAGGGGTTTCCTAATAAATGAGCATTACTGGTTTCTGGCAGCCCAAGGTGCCATACAGGTGCATCATGAAAGTATAATTGCAAACTGTTAAGTTTAAGTTCAAGATCTGAAATAACTGGCAATGTGATGTTAACAAAGGAGTTAAAATAAATGAATGAAATAGGATGTAATAGGTTTGAATTTCCCTTGAGATTGTATCCACTTTTGATATTGGGAGTGGAAGGAAGTCAGAGAGTAGGGGTGAGGGGATGGGAAATGTGAGAAGTAGGGAGGATTCTATTCAATAAAGATTTATTGAGCACTTACAGCATACAGCCCCTAGATAGTATCATGTAATAAGCTTTACTATCCATCATTTTATTGTATTTTTAAATGTCCCCAAGGTTTCTAAAACTCAGAGTTTTCCTTTGCAAGAGGAAAAAGATTCATGAAAATCCTTTCTTTTTCAGAATCCATATCTTTCTGGACATTCATGCCTGGACTTTTCTCCCAAGCATCAGATTCACATTTATTTTTTTGCAAATCAATGGGATTAAGTGACTTGCCCAAGTTCACACAGCGAAGTAATTCTTAAATATCTGAGGTTGGATTTGAACTCAGGTCCTCCTGACTCTAGGGTTGAGGCTCTATCCACTGTATCACCTAGCTTCCCCCAGATTCACATTTTAAATAGCTTACTGAATATTTCTAGTAGGATATTCCATCAACCCCCTCAAAAAACAACGTAACCCAAACTGATCCATCATAGGATTGAGTCAAAGGGCCTTATAACTCATGTAGTCAGCAACCAAGATGAGATTCAAAACCAGGTCAAACCCTTTCTCTTTATGTTATAAGAAACTACCTCTTCTACCACAAATTAACACTTCCTTTTCACTGACTCTTATTTTTTAATGACATTAGGTAGCCAGATATTAACACTGAATAATCTTTACTTTTCTTTATCCATTGTCCAATATTTAATTGTTCACCAGATCTTGTCAATACTGCTCCCCCAAAATTTACTTTATCTATCCCATTTGCCTCCTTCCTTCTGCTACTGACAAAGTTCAGGGTCTTATTACCTCTCTGTTGGACACTTGTTGTCTAATAATCCTTCCACAATTTTCTCTGCTCCTCTTTTCATCCCATACACTGTTTCCAGATTAAGCTTTAGAGAATAGTCCCAGTTATGTAATCCCCTGCTCAAAGCTTTGAGTGACTGTTGCCTACATAATAGAGTATTAAACTAAATAGTCTGTCATTCTAGGTCTTCAATCTACTTATCTAGTTTTATCTCTTATTACTTCCCTTTATGCTTCCTATGCTCCAGCCAATCTGGGCTACTTGCCATTCCTTAAATTTCCTCTCTTGCTTTCCTACTTTCTGCGTCTTTTCTCCTTAAGTAAAGTGATAAGCTGCCTAGGTTTTATTAGGAGCTTTCTAATTAAAGGGCATCAAGCGCTGGATCTTTCTTAACCTTTTCTGTCATAGAAGAAGCCTTAGTGTTTGTGCTCTATGGCCATCTTGAGCCTTTGTATTATCAACTTCAAATTTATGAAGATTAATGCATTCCTCTATTTCCTTTGGCTTCCATGGTCACCAGTGTCCAATGGGTAAGGGGTATAATCCTTTTCCTATAACCATGATTTTATGAACATAGTTCTCTGATAACTAATGTTTCTTATTTTAATTAGATTCATTTTTGAAGTTATTCACATTCAATTCAGCAAACACTTAAATGTTTTGCTTGTGTGTTAGTGACTGGGTGGTGAAATAGAGCACTAGGCTTGGAATCAGGAAGACACATTTCTGAGTTCAAATCCAACTTCAGACACTTAAAAATCCCCTGGGGGAAGTTACTTAACCCTGTTTGCCTCAGTTCCTCATCTGTAAAATGAGCTGGAGAAGGGAATGGCAAAGCACTCCAGTATCTTTGCCAAGAAAACCCCCCAAATGGGGTCATGGACAGTTAGAAACAACTGAATAACAACAACAAACATGTGTAAGTCATTGTGCTACAAACAAATAAAAATAAATCCATATCTTCTTACCTGAGGGGTGGAGGGGAGAGAAGGGGAAGCAAGAGGAGAAAAACTCTGTACAGAAGACAGAAATATATCCATAATAAACTCCAAAGAGTTAGCACTAATAACTGTAGGACTCAGAACAAGCCTCATAGAGCAACTTGTATTTGAGCTGTGCTTTGTCTAGGGACTTTACTGGGGGGGGGGGGGGGAGATGAGGAACAAGGGGTAATTCTAGACATTGGGGAACTGCTAAATGAAGAAAAAGAAAACAAATAATTGTCAAACATTAATTTTGTGCTTTATGAAGATCTTCACAGCAATCCTAGTAACTATTATTTCATAGTTCTTATTTACAGATGAGAACTGATTGAGGTAAATAGAAGTTAAGTGACTTGACCATAATCTAGTTTGAAGTCAGATTTTTACTCAGATTATCCTGACTCTAACATTACCCAATACATGTAGAATTTTTATGAGGGTCAAATGAAATGATATTTGTAGAAGCACTTAGCACTATGCCTAGACTTAATAGTAGATACTAATACAATCTTTGATTGAATTAAGAACAGCATAGTTTCTAAGACTAGGGAAATATGGTATTTGAAGTACTTTGCCTTGATCAGACCACATCTGAAGTATTGGGTTTAGTTTTCTGGTGGCACATTTTAAGAAGGATATTGAAAGAGTATCCAGAGGATGGCATACAGGATAGTGAAGGACTTAAAGATTATCTTATTTAAGAAGTCACTGAAGAAGGAAAGCTAGGTGGTGTAATGGATAAAGCACCGGCCCTGGAGTCAGGAGTACCTGGGTTCAAATTCTGCCTCAGACACTTAATAATTACCTAGCTATGTGGCCTTGGGCAAGCCACTTAACCCCGTTTGCCTTGCAAAAACAACCTAAAAAAAAAAAGAATTCACTGAAGAAACTGGGTAACTTTTAGTAGATGACAAGGAAAACTTTGAGGTGGGACAGTATAACTAACTTTAAGTATCTGAAGAGCTGCCATTGGAAGACTGGATTAGATTTGTTCTGTTTGACCTTCATTTTCAGAATTAGCTATAATGAGTGAATAGATATTGAAAAGAGAAACTGAATACAAACTTCCTAACAGTCTGAATTGTCTAAAGGTAGATTGGGCTACCATAGTTTTTTTTGGAAGGTGAATACTTTTGGGGTATTATATTATGGAGATTCTTATTCAGTTATAGCCTGTTAGAGTCTTCTCAGTTCCTTCAAGACTTGGACATTCTATGATCTTTATAACATCCTTAGTCTGACAGAATATAAAGGCAACTCCTAATTATTCCCTTAAGAAGGGAAGAGAGTATAGATTAAAATGATTGATAGTTCATTTGAGTTACAACTTGCTGCTTCTCCAATATATAACTTTAATCAACTATAAGGACAAAATTGAATGGTGCTTACTCAAATTGTTTTTAGAAGTAGTCATTTCCAAGCACAAGCCAGTTATAGGCACTAAGGAAACATTAACAAAAAAATAAAGTGCTTGCCCTTTAGGAACTTATATCCTACAAGATCGGGGGATGGAAGGATGATGATGTTGATGATGCATGTACACAGATAAGGAAACACAAAATATTCGTGAGGGAGGAGCCTTCTCTTCCCTTCCTACCCAAGGTCACTAACAATTTGGAGAATGAGCTAAAGCCTTATGTGGGAGGAGATGCTGAGATGGACCTTGAATGGAGCTAGTCACTCAGAAGGAGAATGCGTTCCAGGCATGGTCACAGAAAACAGTGTCATGTGTGGAGAACTGCAAATAGGCCAATTTGGCTATAATACATTTGCATGAGTGAGAGTAAAGGAAAGATAGACTGGAGCTAGATTTTGAAGACATATGATAAAGAGGAAAAATTTTATGTATTTTATCCTTAAGATACTAGGGTGTCAAAAAAGCTTCTTGAATGTCAGAGTGACATGGTCAGACCTGGCTTTAAAATTATACATTTAGGAGCTTGTGCAGAAAATGAATTGTAGAGAGGAGAGAACAGAGGCAGGAAGATCAATTTATAGGGAACTGAAATAGTTAAACTAAGAGATGATAAAGTCCTGAGTTAGAATGGTTGCTGTTTGAGACACATGGAGATAGTACTGACAGGTCTTGGCAACTGATTAGATATAGGGAGTGAAGGAAAGTGAAGAATTGAGGATGAATCTAAGGTTGTGAACCTGGATCATTGGAAAGATGATGGGAAATTTGAGAAGAGGGGTGGGTTTGGGCAAAAGATGTCCATATTGGACATGTTCAGTTTGAGATATTTAAGTGACACCCATTTAGAGAAGTCCAGTCAGTAGTTGTTTAAATTCTTTTAAAAACTCAAAATTTAAAAAGTAATTTTTAATGAAATAAAAATATAATTAAAATAAATGTATTTAAAAAATGTTTTTTTTTAATTAATGTATTTGAGTTTTATCTCTTCACTTGTTCCATATTGCTTCTTGAGAATTTGCTAATATAGCTTTAACAGCATAGTGAAAGCTGGAAGGATAGAGAAGTCTTAGATCTACATAACTACAACCAAATAGTAATTTCCTACATAATTGAGAGTCAGTGTGGCTTCATTGCTCCTAAAAACCTCAAACTTTGTTCCATATAAATCTGAAATGAAGTGTATATCTTCCTAGGCCCTGTGGTTTTACACTCTTAAAAGGGACTTTACACTTGAAACTTAAAAACCAAGAATTCAATATCTACTACCACCTAATGAAGTAATCCTCTAACATTCCACTATTAACCACACTGAAAAAGAACAAAAACATTTTGAAAATTAGGGTATTTTCTTTCACAGTTAGGAGATGTGCTCCCCCAGGAAACAACTAATTTTTCCACATATGAGTCTGTGTTCACACCAGTCCTTTGGCACATTACATTCTTTGACCAAGAGGCTAAACACGAAGTTTTTAGTTTTAAGGGTCCCATAACACCCAAACACTAAGTGAAGGTTTTTGCAAACTACGGATTGCTTTCCTTTTCTCCAGGAGTGATTCCTAAAAGTGCACTATGTTTTCATGTTCTCTGAGGTTCATGGCTTTGGATATCAATTACATTCCTACTGCCTCAGGCAAAGTGATTAAAATGAATTATCTCACATATATGTAGGGGGCATGCAATAGCATAAGGTGGTTAGCCTCTGTCATCCCATCTCTTTATTAAAATTGCATACTTTCTTTTTGCCTGCCATATCCTGTTTACTTCCCTTTGAGTATTACAGTGGTGACTGACAATCCTCTGAGTCTTACACATTTATGACAATCTGCCTCGTGCCACTTTCCTAAAGCAATAAGAACAGGTCAGCCCTTCCCCCTTAGGAAAATGGATTGTACAGTCTGAAACTGATTTAATTTTTTCTTCCCAATCCTCTCTATTCCTGGGAGTGCTCTCTTCTCACTCATGCATAAAGATAATCATATGCCCTTTTATTCTTTTATCTTCTTAAGAGGAGAAACTTTTGTTCTTCTCTTTGAAATGCCACCAATTATGTTCTTGAGCTTATTTTTAGATGTGTGGAAGCCTTCCAGACATAATAGATGCCACCACAGATAAAGTCCTGTGTGTTTATCACATGTAAAGAGAAGAAGAAAATGCAGAGTCTTCGTATGGAAGTGACTCAAACCATTAGCAAGTTTATAATATGTCTCCCTTTACCCCTTCAACAATGTAACAAACATTGACCATAATAATATGCAGATGTTTACCTCACTCAAAAAATTAGGACAGACAATTAATTAGCTATATAATTAGTATGTTTCAAGGAGAAAGACGAGTTCTAATGGCAGTGGTGGCTATTTATTGTTCAAAGTCATAAGACTAATAATATCTTCTCTAACACTGTCAATTGAAAATCCTGGATTTCTTCTTTAAAATACCACATAAAAGCTAAATTAGGGTTCCTGAGGCTCGTAGGCTGAGACTAATTTAAAATAAAATATAATTTGGCCCACATTCATCATATCATCAGCTAACGTTTATTGTATGTCCACTGTGTTCATCATACTCTCTATTGGGCTGTGTGGAGTTTATAGACTATAGATTAGGCATGGTCCCTGCCTTCTAGGAATTTACAATCCAGTGTAGTTTTAGGATGTATGCCAGATTGTGCTAATCTGGGAATAGTTATAATAGCTTGGAAAACCAAGCACCAAGCGTTCCTAGCTCATAGCAGATTTTTACCAGCTTGTCTTTCCCTGATGAGGTTTAGAGGTAGTAAACTCAAAATTCTTTTCTGCTTGCCTGGTATTTGTTGTTATTTTCTTCAAAAGAGCAAGGAGCTATTTGCAAGATCAATCTATTATCACTGCACTAGTTCATCTCTTCCAGAGATGGCTAAAGCTGCCTTTTGCTTCTATATCTAGTTCTTTCAACTATACTATATACTTTCTGGCATGGTTTCTACTTTTCTGCCTAGTTAATATGACAGTTTGAGTTAGGTTTGCCTGAACAGAAATACCGGACTGGGCCACTGATCATTCAGGATGTCTTCATATTTGATGAGACTGTGGTGAACCAACTCATTCATGAAAATGACCAAAATGAGTAGGATCAGTCAAACTGTGGTCTGATTCAATGGCTACATTTCTTGATGTCTAACTAGTGATCTACTGGGTTAAATGGACACAAGTATAAACATTTAGAACCCTTCACTTGTTTTCTCTTTTCCTACAATGTCTTTGTTTTTCTTACCTGCTTTTATCTTGGCCCACTAGTATTTAAGAATGCTTTTCAAATCAAGTTTAACAACAGGAAAGAAGATCTTATATAGAATTCATTTTCAAAAACTCTCAAAAGGACAAGACTCATGAAAAAGTTAAAGAGGATGCCCAGTAAAAGCACCTACAGCCAGGAATAATGGGAAAAGCTTTGTCCTAGAGCTCAGGAAACCTGAATTCTAGTAGCATTTTTATTACTAACTGAGTTGCGAAGCCTCGGGGAACTCAATTAACTCCTCTGTAACTCATTTTCCTTTCTGACTTCCAAAATTATATGATTCTATATGTTGCCCATCCAGTATGACCTTAAAGTGGGATCAATCTTTACTTGTTTTTTAAAGAATTGTAAAAGAGTGGGATTTTAGACAGTTCACACCCTTGTGGAACTTAACAATCTTGTTTCAGTTGATAAAGTCAATTTTAAACATACTGAATATGAAGCTCCAGTGGGGGTATTGAGGTATAAAGACCTTGTGGGCAGATGGAGATTATATTTGGAACTCAAAAGAGAGATCTGGACTGGGGAAGATTATGTAATTGTTTGCAGAGCAAAGTCAATAGTTAAATCCATGGGAGCAAATAGGGATATAGACACTATAGGCATATAGACACCATAGGGAGTACAAAGAATACGAGCAAGGTCAGTACTTCGAAGAGCACTAGAAAGAAAACTTCTCCCCCTGTAGAACTGATAGACAGCATTGGGAATGAAAGAGAATGGAGTAGGTGAACAAGCTTTGGAGATCTCACATAGTGCCTTCCTCAGTTTCATTTCACCTGGATATTTATTGATGAATCCTATTTCAGATCTGTGTCCTTAGGGTTGTGGAACACAGAGACACATCACTCTGGATCCTTTTCCCTTACTGGATACTTTTTCCTTAATCTCATCATTATTATATATATATTATTATCTTATTATAACATTATGATATGATAACCTACATGGTAAAATAGATAGAAAACAGGCCACAGAATCAGAAAGACTTGGGACCCCAGGCAACTCTTAAGGCTTTACATTGCAAAACAGTATTCCTTACCTTGGTAGAGAATTCCCTCCCTAAACAAACTAATTGTAGCTCTATTTTAAACAAACAAACAAATCTTGTAAGAACAGTAGCAATAGCTTCTATTGAAAAACACCATACTTTTAATACTAATATTCAAACTTCATGGAAAAATGGTATTAATGGGATAGTTAGAAAACACTGTGTTAGCTAGTGCTCCCAGTTTTGTTATCTGCAAAAGTTAGAAAAGTCATCCTTTTCAATGATCAGCTCTATGCTTTTCTCCCCAGATCTAGTTTTCCAGTTCTCCTTTTTCACCTGAATTCCAGTCAGGTATCACTAAATACCTATTGAGCAGTTCCAGCTGGAAATCTTTAATATAATACCTTCTATTTCCTACCTCCCCTCTCTCAACTCTTCTCTTTTTATGTCTTTATTTCTCTTGAAGGTATTACCATCCTTATGGTCTCCCACTATCATAATTTCAAAGTCATTTTGGACTCTGTCCTCTACTTCATCTTTCATCTAGAAAGTTTTGTTAATTCTGCCTGCACAACATACCTTGTCTTCATTGTCTTCTCTCTCCTCACATAACCAGCACTCTCACTTAGACCTCATCACATCTTTCTGAGGTTTATTGAAATAATTTCTAATTGATCCCTCTGCCTCAAGTCCTTCTACTGTTCAATTCACTCTTTAAACATTGACAAAATTGTTATTCCTAAAGCACAGGTTCTAACTTCATCATCTCCCTACTTACACAATTCCAATAGTTCCATCTTGCTTCTCAGATAAGATATATTCTTCTGGTTAGCATTTAGTGACTTTCACAAACTGGCTCCAACCTACCTTCCCAAGTTCTTCTTCACATACTCTACATTCTGGGTAAACTGACCTCCTATTCCTATCCATGATGTTCCATCTCTTTGCACAAGTTGATAGCCCGTGCCTGAAAAAATGTCTCTTCTCACTCTTGTCTCTTAGAATGCTTAACTTCCTTCAGAGCTTAGACCAAGTGATAATTCCATCAGAAAACCTATCCTGATTCCCTCCAGTTTCTATGGGAAATGACAAAATAATAGAATCAGAGAATTTTGAGAGCTTAAAAAAAAATCTAGCCCAACCCATTCACAAAAAAAAGATCTCTAGGACAGTATACCAGACAAGTGATTGGTTAACCTTTATTATTTTCTATGTACATGTTTTCCCCTTTGTCCCAAAAGACTGTAGGGGATATTTTATTCTTGCCTCTTTGGCTCCCTGTGCTTTGCAGAGAGCTTTTACATGTGGTTAATGCTTTTTGAAATAGGTTGAATTGTTGTTTGGCAAGAACAAGCAAGATTAGCCTTTTTAATTTTTTTATTTTTCCATTGAGTAGCTAAGTTGATAAATGAGGGAATATTTAAATATGGTTTAACTAGATTTTATCAAAGTGCTTTATAAAATGTCACATGCTTGTGAAGGAAAAAAGAAATGTGGATAAGGCTAGAGGTGTTCAACATATAGTCCACAGGTGGGATGCAATTCACAACATTATAAAGTATAGCCCAAAGCAGATTAAATTATAAATTGAAATACTTGACAAAATGAGTAAAAACACTTTAAAACATATATATAATATTAAATTTTAAAGCAAAATCAATATACAGTCCTCAGGGATCTTTATAGATTAGTGGTTTCCATTTCTATTTGAGTTACATAGCATTGGGCTAAATGATAGTAGCACAATTAGAACTGGTTGATTAGTTGGACTCAGAGACATGGCTTCCTGGAGTACCCCAAAAGGTACTACATTTTAACTTATTATTAATTATTTGTAATAATTTAGTATTAACTTGGATTATGTGCTTATCAAATTTGCAGATAACAAAACTGGGAGCACTAGCTAACACAGTGAAAAACAGCAAGAATGTTAACAGATTTTGGCAATCTAGAATATTGACTTTAAATGAATATATGATGAAATGTATTAGAGTTTGAGTGTAGACTCTCGGGCTTTAAAAAGAAATCCCCCAAAACTGAAAACAATAACTTTTCCAGTACAAGGAAGCATGGCCTTCAGCTGTTTTTTTAAAAATTCTAGAATTTTATGAATCAACAAGGTGATTCAGCAGCCCAAAAGTTAAAGTATCTTGGTCTTCATTAAGAGGGTCTTCAAGGAGAAGGTAGCTTCAATTATCCTGATCCTGGTGATACCACAGATGAAATACTGTGCTTGTTTCTAGGAAACATGTTTTAGGAAATATATTACTAAGTTGATGAATGCTCAGAGAATAATGAATGGAGTGTTGAAGGTATTTTAGGTTATACCATAAACAGTTTGGATGAAGGAATCAGACATCAGGAATCAGCTGGAAGTAAAGATATTTAAGGGGAATGAACATAGGATGGCTGTGCTCTAGCATTTGAAGGGCTGTCATGCAGAAGACTAATGTTTTTCTTTGGCCTCAAAGGACAAAACTTGGAGAATAGGTAGACATTTCAGAGGTAAATTTTGTTTTGTGTGAAGGCAAAAAACTTTCTAATTGTTCAAGTTTTCAAAACAACAGCTTTAAGATGAATTAGATTACCCTTCACTGGGGATTTTTAGATAAAGGGTGAACAAGCATTTATCAAGTATATTGTTGAGGAGATGCTTTTTGGTGTATGGACTTAACTAGATCACTGGTGGGGATCCTTTTATTCTGCCAAGGGTCATTTGGATTTATAACATCATTTGAGGGCTATATTTGGTCATATATTTAATTAATTCACCCCCCCCATTTCCTCATTTTATTTAATTTCGAGTCCCACCTGTGGTTGCCTTGACAACACCAGATCAATATGGCCAATAGTCCAGAGGTTTCTTGCCCCTGTTATAGAAGGAGAACCAAGAATGACTATGAACCCAATGGTGTAGAGTAAAGACACAAAGGGAAACAAAATAGTCAAGATTATCAAATTTGCAAAAAGGGTCAGGGAGATGGGCAGCTAGGTGGCACAGTGGATAGAGCACCAGCCCTGGAGTCAGGAGTACCTGAGTTCAAATCTGGCCTCATACATTTAATAATTACCTAGCTGTGTGGCCACTTAACCCCATTGCCTTGCAAAAACTAAAAAAAAAAAAAGGGTCAGGGAGGATAAGAAATAAAGAGGAGACACTGGACTTGTGATTAAAAGTGACTTATGAAGTCGAAAACAATATTTGAGTAGAATGGTGGAAGAGAAAGTCAAATTGCAAGAAGATGAATGAGTGATGAGAAAGTAGAGGTATTGAGTATAGAGACAACTTTTTATCAGCAGTTTGATAAGGAATGTGGCTTGATGGAATAAGAGAGTCAAGGGCAGACTTTTGTTTTTTAAAACAATTGAATAGATCTAATCCATCTAATAGATGGAAAGGCACTAGTAGAGATGGAATGTCTGAAAATGACTAAGAGAGAAAAATGACTTTTGGAGGAAGGTTCTAGAGCAGCCTTGGAGCAAGTGAGATAAAGAGCAATAAGAATAGGATAGCATTAAGGAAAAGGTATCACATATAGAAGGAAATGCTATGCTATGCTAAAAAACTTTGTAGAAAAAATTTGAAAGACCTCTTTATCCAATGGGAGGCCAAGTGATCCTCTAGAATTATAAGAGTAGGGAACCATAACTCCATGAGGGATACTAAACTTTAAAAAGATACATATTATGTTAGAAAAAAAGTGTTATAATTTCCTGAACTTTTTCTTTATTCTTCTATTTCTGTTATGAATCCTAGTTCTGCTACTTTCTATGTGAGGATGGACAATTAACAACCTCTGTAGGTCTCAGTTTCCTCATTTGTAAAATGAGGGGGTTAAGGGGCGTCTAGGTGGCATAGTGGATAAAGCACTGGCCTTGGAGTCAGGAGTACCTGAGTTCATATCCGGTCTCAGACACTTAATAATTACCTAGCTGTGTGGCCTTGGGCAAGCCACTTAACCCCATTTGCCTTGCAAAAACCTAAAAAAAAATGAGGGGTTCAAACCAGACAACTACAGAGACTCCTGCTAACTATCAATATATAAGCCTCTCACCCTTTATTTCCTGACCTCTCATTCCCCCATCTCATACCTGATCTACCGATCTCCTAAAATCCTATCTCACCAAAACATGCAAGAAAAATGTGTAAGTCGAGATGCTAGAATAAAAAGATGAAGACTGAGAGGAAATATTGGCTAAGTCTATAAATTCAAATAAATCACAAAAACAGGAAGGATAGGGAATAGAATAAATAATACTAGTAACAATTAACATTTATGTGATACTTTAAATTTTATCAACTTCATCTTCTTAACATCTGGTACATATATCACTTCCTATCTTCTAATGCCACTACCCACTTGATTCAGACTCTCCATCTCATATGTAGGCTATTTTGGTATGCTTACTGTTCCTTGCTCCAGATTGTCTTCTACTCAGCAATCAAATTAATCTTCATAAAGCTCAGATCCATGAGTAAAGGACTCTCTTTTACCTTTTATTGTTGACTGAACAATTGACCCATGACAAGTCACAACCCAGTGCTCCCAGGCAACTCTGTAAAACTCAATTGCCAAATAGACACTTATTTACTTTGATACCTGTTTCTTGACATCCATAGAACCACAGGCATTTAAATAACTGTATATAGTTATTTATTTTTATTTTGTATTATAGTATTTATTTATCTTTATGTATACCTCCTCCCTTCCAAATTTTGGCATATTGGATGGGAAAAAGGAGACAAGGGTAGAGAAGCCATGAGCTCATAATCCACTTTAGACATTTACCCTTTGTGTAACCCTAAGCAAGTCATATAACTTCTTGTCTCAGTTTCCTCAAATGTAAAATGGGAATAATAATGAGGAATAATAATTTACTTTTAAAGATTGTTGTGAGGCTCAAATGAGGTTCTTACAGAACTCAAATGAGTTCACACAGAATTATATGTTTAGCCCCCCTCCCCCCAATACCTTGAGGGCAGGAACTATTTTGGTTTTGTATATACTACAGTATCTTGCAAATGGTAGGTACTTGCTAGGTGAATGAATTCATGCATGAATACAGGACATGATGGTTTCCTATCAGACAAAAGTACAGCATAAAGTAAGTACTTTATAAGGAAGATAAACAATATATACTTGAGAGCAGGTAAAGAACAATTTTACATCTTTGGTAAATTCTGGTTGGCACATGATTGCCAAGCTTTTCATTCCACAATTTGAGAAAGGATTTTACTATCTTACTTGACTTGCTCGAACACAATATAATGAGTTTTAGTCTGTCTTGGAATATATTCAAGGGGAATAAAGTTGCTGAAGTAGAAAAAAAATCTAATCCTCTTCCATTCCTGAGAGACTGGGGGGTAGAGGGGTGGGTTGCCTTCTATATGTTGGAGTAAATTTGTATATTTGTGACAGCTGGAAGGAAGGGCAGGGGGTAGGGAAGATGGCGAATGAAGAAGAGGAAGGGGAAGGGGAAGTAGAGGAGACAGAAGAGAGAGGGAGAAAGAAGTAAAAAGGAAAGAAGGTAGAGAGGGTAGAAGAGTGAAGGAAGGAGAGAAGAAAAAGAGGAAAGGAGGAAGAAAGAAGGAAGGGAAAATAGGAGGAAGGAAGGAAGGAAGGAAGGAAGGAAGGAAGGAAGGAAGGAAGGAAGGAAGGAAGGAAGGAAGGAAGGAAGGAAGGAAGGAAGGAAGGAAGGAAGGAGAGAACATACACTATTAGACAGTCCTATAGCCAGGTCCCAAGGAGATCATTTCAGGCATATCTCCAGAATCACTTTTTTGGGTAACATGGGGAACCCTGTGCAAATCCTAGAGCTTTAGTTTCTGTATTACATCATATCCTTCAAATGCTCTTCAAACTCTAGTCAGACTGAGGTGGGGGATGGAGCATTGAGGAGAAATAGAGCAGCATAGCAATTGCATGTCTAACCACTGCCAAAAAATATATCTACCTCCATTATCTGAATATTCCCAGCAAAAGTATCTGTGGCCCTGAATTACCTACCTGATTGCCTTAACTCTACACTTTCCTTTCCACTATGTAGATACAATCTAAGTAATCTTCACAGTCCTGCTGGAAAGGTGAGAGGTTAGTATGTATTATCAGTTTTGTTTTATAAAACAAGTAATTAAACTAGAGAGAGGTTAAGTGATTTGCTCAGGGTCATACAGAAGTCAGTAATTGAATTGGAATTAGATTATGTGGCTCTTTATCTCAAACCAAGTGAAAAATCCAACAACTGAAATTAAAATTTTCAACTAATCAAAATGCCAAGAAGTAACAACTGAGAGATGTAGCTTTTCTTTTTAATGCCATTTTAAACCAGATGGATATCTATATCTATATATCTATATCTATCTATCTATCTATCTATCTATCTATCTATATATATATATATATATATCTTTCCTAATTAATTGATACTTTGTTTCAATGAGACACAGGCCTAATTTATAGAACCTCCAAAATAGAGTAGCACATTGGTAACCTCTTCCCACACCTAAATGCCTAAAAGAGAACCTGCCCCCTTCACCACTGTTGGAGGCCCAGTGAGGGGAAAGTTATATGTTTGGGAGGAGAAGGATTGCAGGCAGAAAGCAAATATGGAAAAAAAGTGGAGAAATAGTTTAATCCAGTTAGCTCCTGTTGAGCTTTAGAAAGAGGATTTTTTTTTCCTTTGGAAAGGAAGATTTTTCTCCTTTGCTACCCTGGAGTTTAGTTCAATAATTCACTGGGCCCTGAATTCTATTGTGCAATGTCTTAGAATGCCAAGGGAGCTTACTCAGTGCAGATGTGCCAAAAGACAAAAACCATAGCAGAAAGATGGTTTGAAAGGTGAACAAAAAAACGATGCCCCTGGCCATGTCTCCGGCTTTTAAGGCAAAGACAAGCCAAAACATGTTGAAGAATAGCCAGACTTCTCCCACTCAGCCTGCATTTTGTAAAAGGAACTAGAAATGTAGGGTTTTTTTTTTAATTTTTTGCCTCAGCCTCCCTTTCTCTTATTTATTCAAGAAGCAAGTTTCTTCAAACACATTCATACTTCAGAATCATTCATTTTAGAAGGGCATTTTCAAGTTCATTCTTTTGGGATAAAGAATCATCTTTATTAACTTAAAATCTACTGAATCTCTTCATTCTTAATTTTCTAAGAAGATAAAGTTATCTCCCAAATTCTTCTTGTCTTTGGACTTTTCCTAACTCCGTACATGCCCAAGGGTGGTGAATGTTTTGATATTAAATGTATCTCTCTTTGCCTGGATCAAAAGCAGTGGAAGCTCTCCTACTTGGGGTGAGGAGGGGACCATGTGTGGAGACAGTTGGCCTTAATGTGCACTGCAAAACCCCAAAACACATTCAACTAAAACAAAAGCATTAACCACGTACCCAAAGCTTGGTGAAATCCTATATTCTCTCTTCCCCTACCCCATCTTCATTATGAAAATATGAAAATAACCTCCCAAAGGAAACTTCCAAAGAAAATTCAGATGAGAGAGAGAGAGAGAGAGAGAGAGAGAGAGAGAGAGAGCAAGAAAACTGGGTGAAGAAAAGAGGTTAAAAAAATAAAGTTGGTGAGTTGTATAACACTGATTTCTACATCTTTAAGTTCAAGCAGAATTTTACATTGACTAGTATAAAGAAATGCTAACTATTAGGGGGGAAGAAGGAAATAAAAAAGACTTCCAAAATCAAAAAATTATGGAGTTGGATATGAATTTAAGTACCATACCTGAAAAGTGGCTTAAAATCCTACCCATCCACTCAAGGAGGAAAAACTCACTACTTCTCAAGGTATTCCATTCAACTTTTGGATAGTTTATCAAAAAAAATTTCCTGATATTGACCCTAAATTTATTTCTTTGCAACTTCTACCTATTGCTCCTAATTCTGCTTTCTGAGACTAAAGGAGGGAGACCAAATGAGCCCAGGGACCTAAAACCTTTTCTACGCAGCATCTCTGCAAATACTGAAGACAGTTATTATGTGACCCCAGGAGTCTTCTCTTCTCCAGGCTTACTAGACCCAATTCTTTCAACTGATCTTCTGATTTCAGATTTAAGGTCCAGGACCATTCTGATTGCTTCGTCAAGTTGTCAATCCTATAAGTGTCCTTCTCAAAGTATAATCCTGAAGGAAATACAATATTGTAGCTATTGTATGATCAAGGCAATGTACAATTTCAATATTTCGGTATCATCTGCTGTCATGATTTCCTTTAAATTCCTTTTGTATATGAATACTCCATTTTAGACAAACTGGCCTACTCATGGACCCATGCCATGTTTTGTTTTTCTGTCTCCATTCCTTTGGTCCCACCATTTATAAGCCCTATCCTATTTCAGCACCTCATATTTTTTTTGCTTGAATTACTGTAATAGTCTCTTAATTGACCTCCTTGATCTCAATCACTGCATTTTCCAATTCTGTCCTCCACACAGCTGCCAAATAGATATTCCTACAACATAGCTTTAACCCTATTATTCTCTTCCTTAGGAAACTTCAATAATTCCCTGTTTCCTCTAGGATAGGATACAAACTCATCTGTTTGACACTTAAAAGTCCTCCACAATCTGCAACTACTCTATCCTTCTAGTCTGATTTCTCATTATGTGCCCTCATAGCAACACTGAACTTTGCTGTTCCTTAGACAACATATTGTAACTCCTGCCTCCATCCCTTTGCACACTTTTCTTTACGCCAAGAATACATTCTATCACTGCCACCTTTGAGAGATCCCAGCTTAGTACTAGTTCACTTCAAGTGCCACCTCCTATAGGAATCTCTTTCTGCCCCCCTACCTCTGTTGGTGCTCTCCCACCTCCTGAAATTTTTTCTACATAGTTTATATTGATTTAATTCTGTACTAGTAATTTTCCCCCAAAAGAATATAAGCCTCTTGAGGGAAGGGACTAATTGTTTTGTATTCAGTCATTTAGCATAGTGTATTTTACAGGGTATTTGCTAAATAATTGACTGTTGAATGAATTCTCTTAAGTGGGCACACTCATTCATCTCTACCCTCAACCCATCCAACTTAGGTCTCACTTCCTACATGAAGCCTTCCTTGACTCTCCCAGTTGGATATAGTCTTGTAAGTTCCTCTCTGAATTCCTGTGGTATTTGCTGTCAATACTATTAGTAAGGCTTTGCTCCTTCAAGAAAAATATACAAAATATAAGGGACAAAAAATGGAGACTATTTGATTCTGTATATATTCTGAATGAAACCAATTCAAAGAACATTATGACCTAATAGATAGAATATGAACCTCTTTTCAGATAAGTGAATCATTTTTCAACTTTCCATGTTCATTTCCTTCTAGTAAAGGATATAGGCTTTAAGAATCTAGTTTGCATATGGAAAAAGACAGCAGAGAAAATTGCTTTTTGACTTCAAGGTACATATTACCTCCTTCCTTTTCAATTGAAAAATTTATATTGGAAAAAATAAGACAAAACTAAGGATATATGAATCCCTGAGCTCTTTAATACTTATTGGAAGATGAAAATTTAATGGGTATGAAGAGTGTTCTTCATTCTCAAAGAAGACCATGACATTAGAAAGGTGATGTCATAACAAGCACATAAATTGGATTTGAGTGAGGGAATGCTGTGCTAATAAGACATCAGTTTCATTTTCTCCTTCAGAGCTATCTGAAACCAGTGGCCAGATGTGAATCAGGACAACTGTAGATTCCCTGAAGGAGAGGCTATCAGGGTTAAGCTAAGCCCAAGCTTGCACAGCTAGAAAGTGTCAGTTGTCTAAGACCAGATTCAAACTCTGTCCTCCTGACTCTAAAACCAGTGCTCTATCTACTATGCCTTCAGAGAGGAAGATTTGAGAAAGATACATAATTTAGTATAAGGTCTTTTACCTTGAGACCCAGCCCTGATGCTGGAAGATTGGTCCAAAAATCTAAAGGGTTTTCGTTTCCCTGGGTGACCTCCTTGGGAGGTGGTAGGGCTCAGAGTCTAGGTCCTGAAGGATAAACAGCACAAAGGCCATACCTACCAGGGAGTTGTGTAATCTGCCTTTGTAGATCCCTCTGGTGACCCTAAACTGATAGTGCATGCTGGGGGAGTACCCTGCAGGAAGTGTTTTATGTTCATTTTACAGTTATCATTAGTGACCTCATCTTATAAATTCCTGGAGGGCTAGGATTATCCTTTTTATTTCTTTTTGTCCCTATTGGGCTTTTAGTAGATACTTGCCATTTGATTCTCTAATTAACCATCTCAACTATTTCTCACCAGGGGAGAAATGCTCCTATCTCTTCTGGTTTTGGTTTCTTGAGATTATATAGTAACTACTGGCAGTGGTCATTCAACAAATATTTCCTGAGTATGTTTCAAGTATCAACCACTAGGCTAAATGCTGACTGAGAAAACAAAGAAAGATAAAAACAGTTCATGCCTCCAAGCAGTTAACATTCTAATGGGGTAGGCAACATGAAAATAACCATGTGTGTGTGTGTGTGTGTGTGTATAACTACATATATATGAAGGCTTTAGCAGAGAGGGATGAGGAAAGCCCAGGTAGAATTTGAGCTAAATTTTGAAGGAAATAGGAAAAACTAAGAGATAGAGATGAGAGGGCAGAGCATTCCAGAGATGGGAGGACAGTCAATGTATGCAAAGACACCAAGATAGGAAATGGAATGTTGTGATCAAGAGACTATAAATAAAGCAGTATAGTATAGCTGGTTCATAAACTATATGAGGAGGTGCAGAATATAAAAAGACTAGAAAGATAGGAAGAGATCAGATTATGATCTTTAAATGTCAAAGAGTTTACTTTTGAAATTGAAAGCAGTAGGAAACATCAGAGTTCATTGAGAAGTGAGGTGATGTGGTTAGACTTTTTAAAATATCACTTTGTCAGTTGAATGTATGATAGATTGGATCAAACCAGGGAGACTATTTACTAGGCTATTATAATTAATAGTCCAGGCAAGAGGAGGTATAAGCCTGAATAAGTATAATGAAGATGTGAATAAAGATATGGGCTGTATCTATGACATCCAGTAAAAGTAGAAATAATAAAGTTTAGCAATGGATTGGATATATGGGATGAGTAAGAACAAGAAACTTGAGGAGGACTCTGAGACTTCAAACTTGGATGATTGGTAAGATGATGGTACTCTTGAATGTCGTCAAATAATTTCATGTAAAAAAAACATTATGTAATTTGCTTGTCCCTTTCCTATTGTTACAAGGCTCATTTTTTATTTCAGTGGGGGGGGGAGAAAAAAATGCTTGAAAATTGAAAAAAAAGATTGAAAAACGATACTCCAGGTACAAGAAAAATGCCAAATGAAGAGGGAGAGAAGCAGATAGAAATGAGAACCTGGTTGAGAATATGAATTTTTAAAAACTTGGCTAAAAGGATAAAAATGCACAAATATTTTGATAGACATACAAGTCCATTGTTGGTACCAGAGTTAGAGGGAAAAGAAGGGGGAAATTTTGCCTAATTTACTTCTGGAAGACTATCCATCTTTGTTTAAGATGATGTTTTTTGTTTTATGGTCTTTCCCCTTTACATTCAAATCAAGTACTAATTCAATAATCATTATTTCATTAATACAAAATTCTCAAGTAAACTGGAAGAATCAGTAATCATACAATATTTGAAGATAAGGAAATAATTGTTGCATGGAGAGACAACATTTCTTGATGAATGAATGAAAATGAGTCAATTACAATGTTATAAATAACGTGCCAACTTATTGATTCTATCTAATGGCTTATGTGAGCTAAGAACACTAATTGATTTTGGTAACCTATTTCGTTTGTTATTTTTCTAATTCTTTCTTAATACATTTCTTTCCCTCCCCCAGAACAACCTCAATGTGGACAGCCACTCTTTAACAGAGCCCAGCTTCTCACTCACCAGGGAAGAGCAGAGGGAGTATCCTGATCACCAAGCTGCACACAGACCATTCCCCAAGCAACGATTCAGGCAGGAGCATAGCCATACATCTTTACAGAGAGATGGCCCCAGATCCTTCCTCTTAGATCTACCAAACTTTCCAGATCTCTCAAAAGCAGATATCAATGGACAAAATCCAAACATTCAGGTAAAGTGTTATGATCAGAAGGAGGAACTGTTGGGGGGTTAAATGGATGTGTGGCTTAGTTGTTTCCCTAAGTTGCTTTTAAATCATTTCCCTGCTAACTATGCCTTTATGCATATTCAAGGACAATTTCAATTAGAAAGTGTTGAAAAATAGGAGAAGAAATAGAAGTTAGTATAGACAGCTCTTTTGAGGAGTTTGGTAGAGGAAGGGAGAAGTGATATATGATGACAGCTTGAGGGGATGGCAAAAACCAATTAAAGGTTTTTTTCCCCCCAAGAAGGACATATTCAAAGATTGTATAGAAGAAAAACCAGCTATGGAGAGGGGATCATATGGTCAAAATCCAGTAGAAGGGATTTTAGAGATCACTGTGCCCATTTCCATCATTTTACAGATAAGGAAAATGTAAAAGAGAGAGAGATACAGAGAGAAAGAAATAGAGAGACAGAGACAGGGAGAAAAAAGGTTAAATGACTTGTCCACATCACACAACAAGCAAGTAGCAATGTTTGAACTCAGATCTTCCTGACTCCAAGCCTAGTACACTTATCTGCCTAAACCTGTTTATCTACCTACAGCAACCAGTGACTAATGGCTCTCTCCTATCCAAATGGGATGTCCATAGATAATGATTGAGGGGGCAAACTTCTAGAGAAGATGGAAGGGTCTAGGATCAAGAGCACATGTAGAGGAACTGACTTTGGTAAAAAGTAGGACTACCCTATTGTCATAGACTGGAGGAAAGGAAGAAAGAACAGGGGTTCTGAGATGAAGTAAAGGGGAAAAGGGAGTTCATTGTTGAACAACCTGAGCTTATGTGAGGACCAGTTGATGTAGATAACATGAATTTATAATGTTGTCAGGCAGCCTGATTATGTAATTTTCTTTAGCCCTGTTTAGCAGTAGGTGATATAGGTATATCTGAAGGAATCAAATCTTAATGAGGATTAGTAGATTAGAGGAATCTGAGAGAAAAAGATCCAGAATGAAGGAAAGATGGAATATGAATCCTATTGGAAAATGTTGAGGACCAGAATAAGAGAATGGGAGAGAGAGTTATGTTGCTCCTCTGTGGCTGATTTAGTAATACAAGTAGAGATGGGATATTGTTAATTATAGGGTAGTAGTGGGTAGCATATTAAAGTAAAATTACCCCCCCCAAATAACACATTGACTTAAATTCTTTCATTCTCAGGTATTAATGACTGAAAAATTTCCAGATAGCAGT
Source organism: Macrotis lagotis (assembly GCF_037893015.1). Classification (NCBI taxonomy): domain Eukaryota; kingdom Metazoa; phylum Chordata; class Mammalia; order Peramelemorphia; family Peramelidae; genus Macrotis; species Macrotis lagotis. The sequence goes on along the minus strand of NC_133658.1, from coordinate 177,405,705 downwards.
ATTAAAAGAAGGGTAAGGAAAAAAAGTGGATGAAACTTGGGATCTAGAAGTCACAAAGTAAATAGTCAAATAAGGGAATGAGTAGACAAAAATACTGATTTCACTAGCTTCACAATTTTACTTCAGCCAAGTCCTGCTTTAGGCCTTAGTTCCCCAACTGTGATCTTCTATCATCAGTTTGTGTAATTGAACAGAACAGGGCTTTGGCTTAGTGGCTAATAATATTTCCTGACCCCCAACAGATGTTTCCACCTTAATGCTTTTTAGTTTTCAAAATAATTTTCAGTTCCTTTCAGTGAACTAAGGGAAATTTTTGTCCACCCTTTCCCTATTTTTTTCCCTCTCATCAACAAATGTCAGAAATAAGTCAAGGCTCATTGAAATGAAAATTGGAATGATTGATCACTATCAAGTTAGTGGCAATGTTCTCATGCTCCAAGACCTTCTTCTAAAAAAAAAATTCTGCCAGGTATAGTAGGAGTTCAGGTATTCTTTCCTAGATCAATTTTGTTTAAGATGAGAGTTTTAAAAAAGATCAATAAAAATTTATTAATACCTACTATGGGCCATCTTCTTCTCCAGCTCATTTTACAGATAAGGAAACTGAGACAAACAAGGTTAAGTGACTTGACCTGGGTCATACAGTTAGTAACTGAGGACACATTTGAACTCAAGAAAATGTCTTCCAGATTTCAGGCCCAGCACAGTGCATTGTGACATCACCTGGCAGCTGCTCCTCAAGGAGATTAGGTTCTAGAAAATATACAGAGGTAGATAGGTAGGTAGGTAGGTAGGTAGATGGATAGAAAGATGGATGATAGATAAGAAAATACAAAGTAATTTAGTTAGATACACTAACAACTGAGGGTAGAGGGTCAGGAAAAGTATAATATAGGAGGTAGCACATGTATTAAGCCTTAAAAATGGCTAAGTAATGGTAGGTATAAGATAACATGGGGAATCAGATAGGGCCATTTATCTGAAAGGGCATAAGGAAGAATAATGTATAATCAGTCTAGAAACCAGATTGGAGCTAGAGTTACTGAATCATCTTAAAGGGGGAATGAAGCAAAGAAAAACTGAGACACCAATTAGGAGTCTGATGCAGTAGTCTAGGCTAGAGGTGAGAAGTACCTTGAGAAGAGTGATATCTGATTTGAGGGGAATGTACAGTTGGATGAGATGTGGTAGGGAAACTGGAAAAATAATGGAGTCTCCAACAGAGTTAAAGCAATTTGGAAGATGGGTGGGTTTGGGGATAAAGAGAATTATTTTGGGACTTGTTGAGATTGAGATGCCCATAGGACATTGATTTGTGTATGTATGGCAGACAATATAAGCTGGGTGGCACATTGGAGAGAGCACTGGACCTGAGTTCAAAGTAGCTTCAGCCATCAACTATGTGATTCTGGGCAAGTCATTTTAATCGCTTACTGCCTTGGTTTCTTCATATGTAAAATGGCATAATAATAAATCTACCTCCCAGGGTTGTTATGAGAAACAAATGAGTTATTTTTAAAGATATTTGTACATCTAGTACAAAAATGTTGCACAATTAGTCTTTATAATGGTAAATATATATATATATATATATATATATGTATGTATACATATATATATATATATATATATATATATATATATATATAATAGCTAGTACATAAATAGTAGCCATTGTTATAACTTGAACTTAAGAGAAATGAAAGTTATATCTATATGGGGATAATTGAACCAATGAGAGAGAGCTGGTTATATTAATGAACAATGAGATACAGTATAGAGAAAGAAAGGGAAAGGGCCTAGGACAGAACCTTCTGGCACACATCGACCTAGGGAGCAAGATATGGATGATAATTCAGCAAAATTTGAATGGTTAAAAACAACGATATTGGTGATTATGTAGGTTGATTGTAGAAGACCTCATGGAGGAATTTTCTATTGAGCTGAACCTTGAAGAATTGGTAAATAATAATATATCAACAGATAGAAAGGAAAGGAATAAAAGAAATAGTCATGAAAAAAGCAGAGACACAGTTCAGGAGACTAAGCAGATTGGTTTAGGGCACTCTTAAAAAATAAAGTGAAGGGGCAGCTAGGTGGCACAGTGGATAGAGCACCAGCCCTGGAGTCAGGAATACCTGAGTTCAAATCCGGCCTCAGACACTTAATAATTACCTAGCTGTGTGACCTTGGGCAAGTCACTAAACCCCATTGCCTTAAAATAAAGGAAAAAATGAAGTGAAATAAGCATCTATACTAAATATATTTTCTAAGCAATACTAACTTATTGTAATTAATTGCATTATTCAAAGTATAGACAATATTGTCTCTCTAGTATCTCCTCTTCATGTTGGATTATCTCTGAACAGAAAAACCTTTAGCAAAATAAGATTTCTTTATGTGAGGTGAAATCAACATGGCCAAAAGAGAAGTTATGATCTTTTACCCAAAATATTTCCCTCTTCCCAATTTTTCTATCATTATTGAGGACATCACTATAGTATCATCCTTTACTTCTCACGTCCATTCACCCAACACATCCAACCCTTTGCTAACTCTTGTTTTTTTTTAACATTTCTCTGATATGTCCCCTTTTCCTCCCTTTAGCTGCCACCCTCATGTATTCCATTATCATCTTACTCCTGTACTATCTCAAGAGCATCCTGGTGGGTTTCCTTTCTTCAAGTCTCTCCCCACTCTAGTCTATCCTACATTCAGCTGCCAAAGTGATCTTCCTAAAGCACAGGTTTGACTATGTTACCCCTCCCATGCAATTCAATAAAGTCCAGTTTATTACTGGACTATATTACATCTATGATGAAATATAAAATCCTATTTGGTATTTATAGCTCTTTACCACCTAACTCTTTTAATCTTTTCAGTTTGCTTATACTTCACCCCTTTCTGTATATTTTATGACCCAGTGAAATTAGACACCTTGTTTTCCCTCAAACATGAAGTTCCATTTCCTAAATCCATGCTTTTTGTTATTGTCTCTCCTCCATACCAACATTCTCCCTTCTCACCTTCTGACATGCCTCAACTCTCAGCTCAAATCCTACTCCCTGCAAGACAATCCTATCCTGTCTCCTCCAGTTTGCACTGTATATATCTTATAGGCATATTGCAGTTTTGCATAAGGTGTCTTCTATTAGAACATATATCTCTTGACATCAAGGACATGATTTGCTTTTCTTGTATTCCCAGCACTTAGCTTAGATAATCCCTACCCTCAATAAATTCATAGTTGAATGAGGGAGAAAACATACAAACCAACTATATACAAACAAGATATATACAGGAGACATTGCAGATAATTTACACAAAGTAGACACACAGTCAAATTCAAGATGGCAGAGTAGCAAAAAGAAATACAGTGAATTGTCCTCCAAAGAGATCATCAAAAATGTGACATTGATTGGGAATTTCTGGGGGAAAAAGCATAGTGAGCATTTCCCCTTCCTAGGTTGTCAAAGGGAGATAGAGTGCTCTATGGAAGCAAGGAATAGGGTATGGCCATTCTGAACCAAGGAAAGACTGTACATCAAAGCAAAAATAGGTCCAGATTCCAGGTTATAGAGTCCTAAACTTGCATTGGGTACAGAAACAAGTGTCTAATAGCAGCTCTGTTGCTTACTATGCACTTCCAAGTAATAGATCCAGGATTGAAGGAAGAGGGGACTTCCACCTGGAGTGGCAGTTTAGGGGTGAGAAGTAGTTATTTTCTCTCCCTAGGCTGTTTTCTGAGCAAGGAACAAATTCAAAAGGAAGCAGCAGTTGTGTGACTGATCCCTGGAGCAGAGCAGTCAGCTATAGCCTACAGTCCAATATGAATCTTGCAGAGGAATAAGCAGAATAGGAATCCCAGATCAAAAGGAAGACTACAGTCCTGTGGCTCTAAACACCAGTGAAGCTTTCCAGCTAGCTGATAATGGCTGAATAAATCATTAGTCTCTTGGTTTACATACCTAAACCCAGGTCTGAAACCTCAGAAAGCTCACATCAGGAGGTCAACAATTATATTTTGCCCTGGATCAAACCACAAATTGTCCTTGAGATATTGGAATAATGCAATATACTCCCAATATCCCAGAACCAGCCCAGATATTTCCTTCACAAGTGCACAGAGTCTGACCCTAATATGAAATCCAAAGCCAGAAAGTAGGCTGGAAAAATAAGGAAACAAAAACAAATCCTATAAAAAACCATTATAATAGGACCCATGAGATAAGAATGATTCTGAAACATCTATATGCAAAACTTCAAAGAAAAGCATAATTTAGGCACAAATCAAATTCCTAAAAGAGATGAAACAAGAGTATTTTTAAAAGATAAAGAATGATACATCAGTGGAATGAGAGTAAAAGAAGAAAAATTGAAAAAGAAATGAGAATTATGGAAGCAAGAATTGAAAAAATAATGAAATACTTAGCACCAGTGGCATTTTCCCTAAATAACAAAATTCCTAAAAATTAGAATGGTCCAAATTGAAGAAATCCATTTTAAAAAATCAAGAAATATTAAAATTTGAAAAACAATAGAAGAAAATGTTAGGTTAGATTTAGGAGAGCAAGTTTAAGAATCATTGGATTAATTGAAAGTCATGACTCACCCCCCAAAAAAGAGTCTATATATTATATTTCAAGAAATCATAAAAGAAAACTATACAGATCTTTTAGAACCAGTGGAAAACATTACTTCTTGAAAGAAATCCCTCCTCCAAAAAAAAAAAAAATCACAGGAACACCCCAGCCAAAATCCAGAGTTTCCAAGTCAAAGGAAAAAAAATACTGTACACAACCAGAAAGAAAGAATTCATATAATGAGGAACCCATCGGAAACAACAATGATTGACTTATGACCAAGATGGAGGAGAGAAGGTGCCAAGGTCTTCTGATCTTCCCTCATATATAATATGAAACAAACCTCTTAATGGAAATCTGATCAACAAAACCCAGAAAAAGAAGCTAGACGAACACTTACCTCAAGGTCTGTCTTCAGGGATCTTGGTTGTGCCCAGTGCAGAGCACAGACAGTCAGTGGGGGTTCAGGGTGAGAGCCAAACTAGCCTAAAATGAGCCCTGGAGGCCTTAGCTCTGAGAAGCAATCAGAGGGTGGTGGTGTGGCCTTGGGACTGACTGTCTGGGATTTACCAGGAAGGGCTGATGGGTAAGTTCCAGCCTCTAGCACCCCCTACTGGCCGGGAGGAGATATTATATTTAGTAAGCAAAGCCTCTAGCCCTCCTACTGTCCAGCCCACGTAGAGTTACTAAACCCAGTGAGTAAAGCCTCTAGGGATCCCAACACCAAACCTCTGTGAACAAGCCCCTCCCCCAACACAAGATCTTAGGAAAATGAAGAAAGGCCATTGTAGGGGGGGGTCCATAGGAAAATCCCTAGAATTAAAAGATCCTAACTCAAGAGAGACATAGAATCTCTGATGAGAATATTTGATCTCCAGCACAGAAAGACTTCCTTGAAGAAATCAGGAAGAAGTTTAAAAATCAATTGGAAAATCTGGGGGAAAAAAACCAAGAGAAGGTTAACACTTTACAACAAGAAAACAAATCTTTGGAAAACACAATTAGAAAAATGCAAAAGGAAAATAATTATCTCAAAATCTCAATTGGTCAAATGGAAAACTTTTATAAAAGTAGAATTGACCAATTGGAAAAGGAGTTGCAAAAAGTAAATAAAGAAAATTCTTCCCTAAAAAAAAGAATGGAGGGTGTGGAAATCAATGACTTCATGAGACAACAGCAATCTGTTAAACAAAACAAAAAAATAAAAAAATAGAAGAAAATGTAAAATATCTACTCAGCAAAACCACTGCCCTCAAGAACAGATCAAGGAGAGATTACCTAAGAATTATTGGTCTTCTTGAAAACATTAAAGAGGGAAAGAAAGCCTGGACTCTGTATTTAGTGATGGAAAACTATCCTGATATCATGGAAACAGAGGGCAAAATACTTATTGAAAAAATACAACAATCCCCTCTGACAAGGGATCCCAAAATGAAAACACCAAGGAATATGGCAGCCAAATTCTAAAATTACCAGATAAAAGAGAAAACCTTGCAAGTAGCCAGAAAGAAACAATTTACATCCCAAGGAGCCATAATCAGGATTACACAGAACCTGGTTGCATCAACATTAAGGGATCAAAGGGCCTGGAATGTGATATTCTGAAAAGCAAGGGAGCTTAGAATGTAGCCAAGAATCCATCATCTGGCAAAACTGAGCTTTCTCTTCCAGGGGAAAAGATAGACATTTAATGAAATAGGAATCTTCCATCTCTTCCTGATGAAAAGACCAGAGCTAAATAGAAAATTTGGACTTCAAACAGAAGACTCAAGAGACACATTAGAAAGGTTAAAAAATAAAGAGTAAAGAAAAAAACTGGCTATATCTCCACCTGGGAGAAATACTTTAATAACTCTAGAGAATTGTAACTCTATTAGAGAGAATTTAATTAGCCAGAAGAGATGGACACTCATGACTAATTTGAGAAATAATATAAATAATAATAAGATGAAACTGGCTATATCCTTACCTGGGAGAAAGAATCTAATTTAAACTAAATAATTGTAATTATAGTAGAGAAAATATACTTAGCTAGAAGTGATGGACACTCATGACCCTTCTGTGCCTCAGATAGAATGATACTTACTTAAACAATACTTACTTTAAAAAGGGGCATAGTCAAGAGATGGGAGAATGGAGGACACTGAATAGGGTAAATCTCATTACATTAAGAGGTACAATGGACCTATTACAATAGAGGAGAAGAAGGGAGGAGGTGAGAATCACCTGAATCTTACTTTCGTAAGATTGACTTAAAATTAACATACATACAGTCTTAAATTAAGAAACTTATTTTGGGGGCGGCGAGGTGGCATAGTGGATAAAGCACCAGCCCTGGAGTCAGGAGTACCTGGGTTCAAATCCAGTCTCATACACTTAATAATTACCTAGCCAAGTGGCCTTGGGCAAGCCACTTAACCCGGTTTGCCTTGCAAAAAGCTAAGGGAAAAGAAACTTATCTCACCTTTAAAGTGTTAAAAGGGGAAAGGGGGAGGGGGAGGAAAGGGGGAACCAACAGAAGGAAGGGAAGGAAGAAGGGACAGAGGGAAAAGGCGAAAAAGTGGAGGGGGGTTGATAGAGGAGGGCAGACACACTGAAAGTTGTTGTATTCAGAAACAAAATACCGGGGAATATGGTTAAAGGGGAAAAAGGGGGGAAATGCAAACAGAGGGAAGAAAACATAGAGGGCAATAAAAAATATTTATAACTTTGAATTTGAATGGGATGAACTCTCCCTTAAAACATAAGTAAATAGCAGAGTGAATTAAAAACCAGAAACCTACAAAATGCTGCTTACAAGAAACTCATTTGAAGCAGAGAGATACATATAGAATAAATGCAAAAGGTTGAAGCAAAATATATTTTGCTTCAGCTGAAATGAAAAAAAGCAGGGTTAGCAATCCTTATCTCAGACAAAGCAACTGGAAAAATGGATCTCCTTAAGAGAGATAAGGAAGGAAACTATGTCCTCCTGAAAGGTATCAGAGACAATAGAGTAATTTCAATACTAAATATGAATGCACCCAGTGATATAGTATCCAATTTCTTAGAGGAGAATTTGAAGGAGTTAGAGGAAGACATAGACAGCAAAACTCTACTAGTGGGAGACCTCAACCTCCTGCTCTCAAATTTAGATAACTCTAACCATAAAATAAACAAGAAGGAAGTTAGGAGGTAAATAGATTGTTAGAAAACCTAGACATGATAGACTTATGGAGGAAATTGAATGGGGATAGAAAGTAATATACTTTCTTTTCTGCAGTACATGGCACTTACACAAAAATTCACTGTGTACTAGGGCATAAAACTAATAGTAAATTGCAGAAAGGCAGAAACAGTGAATACATCTTTCTCAAATCATAATGAAATAAAAATCACATGCAATATTGGGACGGGGAGATATAGACCCAAAACTAATTGGAAACTAAATAACGTCATTTTAAAAAATGAGTGGATCAAACAACAAATTATGGAAAGAATTGATTATTTCATCCTAGATAATGACAATAATGAAACAACATACCAAAACTTATGGGATAGAGCCAAGGTAGCTGTCAGGGGATATATTATATCTTTAAATGCTTACATAAATAAATTAGAGAAAGAAGAAATCAATGAACTAAATATGCAACTGAAAAAATAAAGAACAAATTAAAAACCCCCAGTTAAATAAATTAGAAATTCTAAAAATTAAAGGAGAAATTAACAAAATCAAAAGCAAGAAAACTATTGAACTAATAAATAAAACCAAGAGAATGGGTTTTATGAAAGAAATTAATAAAATTGATAAACTTCTGATCAATTTGATTAAAAAAAGGAGAAAACCAAATTGCTAGTATTATAAATGAAAAAGGTGAGCTCACCACCAATGAGGAGGTAATTAAGTTAATAATTCATAATTATTTTGCCCAACTCTATACCAATAAAATTGATAATCTAAGGGAAATGGATGAGTATTTACAAAAATATGTTCCTCTTGTTAAATGAAGGGAAAATTAAATACCTAAACAACCTTATCTCAGAAAAATAAATTTAACAAGCCATTAGTGAACTCCCTAAGAAAAAATCTCCAGGGCCAGATGGATTCACAAGTGAATTCTATCAACCATTTAAGGAACAATTGGTTCCAATTTTATATAAACTCTCTGAAAAAATAGGTGAAGACAGAACTCTGCCTATCTCTTTCTATTCACCAATATGCAGAGAAAGAAAACTATAGACCTATCTCCCTGATGAATATAGATGCAAAAATCTTAAATAAAATCTTATCAAAATGACTACAACAAGTTATCACTAAGACAATGCATTATGACCAAGTAGGATTTATCCCAGGAATGCAGGCTTGGTTCAATATTAGGAAAAATGTTAGCATAATTAATTATATCAATAACAAACCTATCAGAAATCATATGATCATATCAACAGATGCTGGAAAAGCTTTTGAAAAAATACAGCACTCATCCCTACTAAAAACATTAGAGAGGATTGGAATAAATGGATTGTTCTTTAGAATAATAAGCAGTATTTATCTGAAACCATCAACAAGCATTATATGCAATGGGGATAGGTTAGAGGCATTTCCAATAAGATCAGAGGTGAAACAAGGGTGCCCACTATCATCACTACTATCTAATATCATATTAAAAATGTTAGCTTCAGCAATAAGAGAAGAAAAAGAAATCAAAGGAATTAGAATATGGAAGGAGACAAAACTCTCACTCTTTGCAGATAACATGATGGTATACCTAGAGAATCTCAAAAAATCATCTAAAAAACTACTAGAAATAATTAGCCACTTTAGCAAGGTCACAGGATATTAAAAAACTCTCATAAATCCTCAACATTTCTAGATATGACTAGCAAGATATGGCAGAAAGAGATAGAAAGAGAAATATCTTCAAAGTAACTTCAGACAATGTAAAATACCTGAGTCTACCTGTCAAGGTGAACTCAGAAACTTTTTGAAAACAATTACAAAACACTTCTCACACAAATAAAATCAGATTTAAATAACTCAGCAAATATCAACTACTCATGGATAGGCCATGCAAATACAATAAAAATGACAATTCTACTAAAATTAAATTACTTGTTTAGTGCCCTACCAATCAAAATTCCAAAAAAATTAATTTAATGAATTAGAAAAAATTGTAAGTAAATTAATATGGAGAAATAAAAAGTCAAAAATCTCCAGGGATTCAATGAAAAGAGTATCAAAAAAAGGTGCTTAGCCCTACCAGATCTAAAATTATATAATAAAGCATCAGTTATCAAAACTGTCTGGTATTGGCTAAAAATTAGAGTGGTGAATCAGTGGAATAGACTAGGTGTAATAGCAGGAATTGTTTATAGTAATCTGCTGTTTGATAAACCCTAACAATCCAGCTATTGGGATAAAAACCTCTCTTTGACCAAAACTGGGAAAATTGGAAGTTAGTGTGGTAGAAACTTGGATTAGACTAACACATCACATCCTATACCAAGATGAGATCAAAAAGGATACAGTACCTAAAAATAAAAAACAATGTTATAAGTAAGCTAGAAGATCAATGAATAGTTTACCTGTAAGATCTATGGAAAGAGAAGCAGTTTATGACCAAGGAAGAGATGGAGAACACCATTAAAAATAAACTAGACAAGTTTGATTACATTAAATTAAAAAAGTTTTTGCACAGACAAAACCACTGCAACCAAGATGAAAAGAAATGTAGTAAATTGGGAAACAATTTTTATGACTAGTATTTCTGACAATGGGCTCATTTCTAAAATAAACAGAGAACTGAGTCAAATTTAAAAAAAAAAGACAAGCCATTCCCCAATTGACAAATGGTCAAAGGATACACAAAGGTAATTTACAGATGAGGAAATCAAAGTGATCCATAGTCATATGAAAAAATTCTCTAAATCACCAATTATTAGAGAAATGCAAATTAAAACCTCTGAGTTATCACCTCACCCTCTCAGACTGGTCAATATGACAAGAAAGGACAATGATCAGTGTTGGAAGGGATGTGGGAAATCTGGGATAGTAACTCATTGTTGGTGGAGCTGTGAACTCATCCAACCTTTCTGGAGAGCAATTTGGAATTATGGCCAAAAGACAACAAATATGTGCATACCCTTTGATCTAGCAATACCACTACTGGGTCTATACCCTGAAGAGATTATGAAAAAGGGTAAAATCATCACCTGTACAAAAATATTCACAGCAGCTCTGTTTGTGGTGGCAAAGAATTAGAAATTGAGTGAATGTCCATCAATTGGGGAATAGCTTAATTGTGGTATATGTATGTGATGGAACACTATTGCTCAATTAGAAACCAAGGAGGGATGGGAATTCAGGGAAGCCTGGAAGTATTTGCATGAACTGATGCTGAGCGAGATGAGCAGAACCAGAAATACATTGTACACCCTAACAGCAACACGGGAATGATGATCAACCTTAATGGACTTGCTCATACCAATAAGATAACAATCAGGCACAATTTTGGGATATCTGCGACAAGGAATGCCATCTGTATCCTGAGAAAGAATGTGAACAAAATTTGAACAAGGACCAAAAACTATCATCTTTAATTTTTAAAATGTTATCTTATTATGTAATTCTGCTGTATTTCATATTTTATGCTTCGTCCTCAAGGATGTGATTTCTCTCTCATCACATTCAACTTAGATCAATGCATACCATGGAAACAATGTAGAAACTAACAGACTTCCTTCTGTGGGGGGTGGGGGAGGGAAGCAAGATCAGGGGGAAAATTGTAAAATTCAAAATAAATTAAATCTTTCAAAAAAAAGAAACATCAATGATTGAGCAGTCATGACTATAAAGGTTAGTCAGTTTATTAACTGTTTATTTACATTTACATTTTATTTAGTGTTTGTTTACTGTTTATTTACAGCTTGTTTACATTTATTAAGTTCCTATTATGAACCAGGCAAAGTTCTAAGCACTGAGTGGATAAGAAGAGGCAAAAGACAACTCCTAACCTTAAGGAGTTCACAGTCTAATGGAGGAGACAGTAAGCAAACAAATATGAACAAAAGCTATAATCAGCAAAAATAGAAAACAATTAAAATAGGGAAGGCAGTAGAAGGAGTGGAGAGCTTAGATTATGATATTCCAGAAGGTAAAGGATATATAGACTTACAACAAAAGTAATTTACCCAGCAAAACAGATAATCCTAGAAAAGGAAAAAAATAAATCTTTAATGAATTAAGAGTACTTCCAAAAATTCCTATTGAAAAGATCAGAGCCATATAGAAACTCTGAAGTATAAACACATGAAGTTGAGTAACAGAAATGTAACACGAAGCTATAATCATTCATAAGGGGTTGAACAATGTGCCCCTTCTGAACCCTATCCTTATCAGGGCTCATCTAAGAAGTCTAATTAGACTGAATGTCTTAGAGGGATTCTTTATATCTCAGTGATGTTAAGGGAAGGGGAAAGAATTATATGAGATAAGGATCAAATAGGAAAATTTGGGGGAAGGATGTCATAATCTGGGTATGGAGATGGAAATTCATACAAACAAGGAGAAAGAGGTTGGGCATGCATGGGTGGGGAGGGGAAACAATCTGATACTTGAATCACACTTTCATCTGAACTAGACAAAGGAAGAAAGAATACATCTATACATATATAACACACAGGGCCGAAGATAAAAATATATTTCACTCAACAGAGAAATAGGAGGAAATGAGGAGAAATGAGAAGGTAAATTAAGTGACAGCTTAATTTTAAACAAAACAAACTAAGAACAAAAATATTTATAATTCTTTTTGAAGTGGGGCAAGGAGGTGAAATCTAAGTCACTGCCCTTCAACTGGGAAATGACACTCTTTTTAAAAAATTTTATTTATTTATTTTGAATTTTACAATTTTTCCCCAATCTCATTTCCCTCCCCCTACCTCCCAACAGAAGGCAATCTTGTTAGTCTTTACATTGTTTCCATGGTGTACATTGATCTAAGTTGAATGTGATGAGAGAGAAATCATATCCTTATGGAAAAAAAAGTATAAGACAACAAAATTACATATTAAGATTACAGGTTTTTTTTTAATTAAAAGTAATAGTCTTCAGTCTTTGTTCAAACTCTACAATTCTTTCTCTGGATACAGATGGTATTCTACATCACAGATATCCCAAAATTATGCCTGATTATTGCCCTGTTGGCATGAGCAAGTCCTTTAAGGTTGATCATCACTCCCATGTTGCTGTTAGGGTGTACAATGTTCTTCTGGTGCTGCTCATCTCACTCAGCATCAGTTCATGCAAATACTTCCAGGCTTCCCTGAATTCCCATGGGAAATGACTCTTGATCATCTTATGGTTATATAAATATGATGAAATACTACATAAAGACGATGTTTTGGGGAAAACCCAGGAAGATTTGTATCAACTTATTCAGTGAACTAAATAGGAACAATATCACAATTTATACAGTGATAACAATTGCAAAGGCAATGCTAAAAGATGTGGGGATTCTTACCACCAGCAATTTCAGAGCACTAATTATGAAACATGCTACCCATCTCCTGAGAAGTAAAATACTCAGAGTACAAAATGAGGATATATGTATATTTAATACACATACATTTATATACTATTTTCATGCAAATATATATATACATATATACATATGGTATATATCTGTGAACATGCATGTGTATCAACACATGTGTTTAATACATGTAATTTATTATATATCCCTTATACCTCATATATATATTCTTTATATCTTAGTGATTAAACACATGTACATACACAGACATGTATATATTTATCTATATAATGTAGAAATTTATGCTTGACAAGGTGTTTGAAGCAGGGGAAAGAAGGGAATTTTTGATGATTGAATGAATGATGAATAAAAAAATTAAATTTAATTTTTAAAAAAGAGAGGGAAGGCATTAATAAGGGAGATTGAGAAGACTATAAATTATAGACTAATGGACCTGCATCAGGTACAAGAGATTCAGTTCAGTCATTTTTGCAATAATGTCTGACTTTGTAACTGCATTTATGGTTTTCTATGCAAAGATGCTAGAGTGGTTTGCCATTTCCTTCTCCTCCTTTTATAGTTGAGAAAACTGAGGTAAACAAAGTTTGATGACTTGCCCAGGGTCACACAGCTAATAAATGTCTGGAATTCTAATTCAAGAAGTTGAATCTTCCTAACTCCAGACCCAGCATGTACCTACTGCCCAGGATGAGAGTTAAAGAGTAGTATAAAAAAATTACCAAATATTAATACACTGGAAAGTATATTACTGAAAAGTAGGAAGGTGGAAGCAAGAATGGGGGGAGGAAAGGGGAATATTCCTTTTTTGAGAAGTTATTAAATATACAGAATTATAAGCAAGAATCGAGTTTGAAAAAAATGTCTCAGTTTTCCTCCTCTTTCTTCCAGATAAATCAGAAAAACTAGAAGCTGGTACATCCTATCCAGAATTTATTTGGGCATATTTTACATGACATCAAGATTTTTTTGGTACAAAGTAGGTATAGCTTTATTTGCTCAGGGGTTCACAACTGAGAAATTTTCTTTTCCAAAGAAAGCAGCAGCTGACAAACAAGAATGACTCCCAATTTTTGCACACCTAATCTGTCTGTGTGAGGAGTATCTAAAGTGGCCAAGATTGCAAGTCATTTTTCATCATAATAAGCTGTTTTGTTTATCTGAATATGAAGTAAAGAATGCTTTGGAAACATTCCTATTTATGACTGGAGGTGAGGGTACAGAGTAGAATTAGGGAAGAAGAAAGGTTGGAAGTTTTTGGAAGGAGTAATGAGATAATTGGAGAAAAGGAAGAAAGGAGAGAGAGAGAGAGAGAGAGAGAGAGAGAGAGAGAGAGAGAGAGAGAGAGAGAGAGAGGCTAAATCTGAAAAATAGCATAGAGTGTGATAAGGCTTAATTCAGCTGTTCATACTCATTTAGCTATAATTTCTTTCAGAATTCAGTTTCCTTCTGCTTTAAATTATGGAGGTGTGGCTACTGATGTGATACAAATGGAAACATTAGCCTTGATCTCTTTTTGTTTGTTGTTCAGCCTTTTGGGGCTTTTGGATAGTATTTGGTGTTTACTTGGCTAAGATACTTAAGTGGTTTACCATTTCCTTCTGCTCATTTTACAGATGAGGAAACTAAAGCAAACAAAATGACTTGCCCAGGGTCGTACAACTACTAAGTGTCTGAGGCTAGATTTGAACTTGAGTCTTTCTGACTCCAAGTCTCCAGTCTGTACCACTGTGCCACTCTTTAGGCATCTCTAAACAGGCCCATTATGATGACTTTGAATGACTATATTTAGTCTCATTTTTTCATTTCCTGGGATGAATGATTCTCTGATGATTCTACATGTGAAAAGATGTTTGAGGTTGCAACTTTCTGATCCTTTCATGAGCAGTACTTTTCAAGCTAAGAGCAGAGAATGGGATATGCCAATTTTATGAGCCCTGCCACATTTTTTTTTTTTTGGTTTACTATTAGGGACAACTAAGATCCTCAAGCTGCCAAAAGAATATTGGTTGCCCCAAGGCTAGTAGAATAAAGATTACATCATTTCAAAACAAAAAAAAAAACAGTTGGCGGAATGGACTGGAAACACAGATGATTACTGCCCAGATACAATTAAAGTTAAAAATATGGGCATGAGCCAATAGACACCCTCTTTTCCCACCCATACCAGCTGTGCCATCATGAAACAGATTTCATGTCTGTTTATTTGCCTTTTGCAGGCAGTCAGAGGTGAGTATTTTGTTGATCTGATGATCTGACAATCCTTAAAAAATTTTTTGAACCCAGTTTCTGGCCTCATGACTGTGGAAGACCACAAAGGAACAGTCGTTGAGTATTGGTCAATCAAGAAAGAATGGAACAGCTGCTGCTTCACCAGCCTTGGGGCTGCTTATGCAGAGATACATCCAGAGCAGGCTGGGGCAGCTTCGGAGCTGGTCTGACCACTAGGGTGGCGGCTGCAGCCGAATGCACCATTGCACTTGAGTAAACCAATTCCCTGGTGGTCCTTTAAAATATGAGGTGCATTTTAAAAGGGGGTGATATGTTTCCGTGTTGGCAACAGTCTCCCCTTCCTCAAAGCTCCAGTCTTTTGTTGAAATTCACTGGTTTGACACATGGTTGATTCAGCACGGCAGACAGCCCTGCTGGTGACTTCAGGGCCCAGTCAAAGCATTTCCTTCCTATGTGAAGCAGAGTGAAGCCAGGTGAAGGGATTTATCAATGAATCCATTTCCATTACCAATGCCCCTTTTTTGTCCCTCTTTCCTTGGCAACCTACCCCCTCCCTTCTGCCCCCATCTATTCCTCACTTCTGATGGGGAGCCTAAGCTTGGAACTTGATACTCCACTTTCAACTAAACTTGCTCCCCCCTTTACCCCTCTAGTTTCTAGAAAGGTTTCCCACGCTCTGTTCAATAGTGCTCTTGAGGAGGGAGGTAGGAGATGTAATAAGGGGAAGAAACATAGGTCTTGTTTTCCCAAAATTGTCGGTCCTCAGAAACTACCTACACCTTTCCTAGATGATATTGGCAAATAGGGAGGACAAAGGGATACCTCCAATCCAATTGTGCTTCTAGCCTTTAGGGAGAGTGCTACTGAATAGGATACAAACTTAGATCCCTTTAGTTATTTTATTGAAACTATTTTTTTTTTACAAATAAGTTAAGCAGTCTCTTTTTCAAACTAATCAGGCCTTCTCTTTAATGGTCCCAAGCCTAACTTAAAGGCAGTGGAAATTGTCAGTTGGAAACAAAAATCAGTTAAGTGTAAAATAAAAATAAATTGCTTCAAAGTGCTAAATTGGCTCTCAATTTTAAATTTGACATATTAATAGAAGTTAATTTTTTAAGTCTTTAAGAACATAAGTAAATCACAATTTTACTTGAACCATGGTACTGACTTGGCTTTAAGTATTCAAGTGATTGTCAGATGTAAATCTCAACTGAAAAGACAAAAGTCTCTAAAATAAACCTATAATTAGGCTTAGGACATCAATTCATTACTATGGTAGCTTTTAACCACTAAAAATTTCTCTTTTCTGGAATGATCCGAGATTAACCTTTATTTAAGCTAATATATGTATTTTCTTCCATTCTCTCCATTGAAAATGACATAAAAATATACTAGTCATCCAAATGTTTTTTTTTCCCTGCTAAAATGTATTTACATAGCCACAAGGCTCTTAAGCTCCCCACCATACAATCAGATGAGTCAGACTACCACACTCTTAGTACTTTTGCTTCAGATTTCCTCATTCCCTTGGAGGAGAACATCTATTTTGGAGTGTCAACATTTGACAACAGTCTTAAATAGGAGCCTGGAATTTTCCTTGATCAGTTTAAAAAGATATAGATCTGGAACAACAAACTTCAACCTTTATTATCTTTCCCAAATATTGTTATGAAAATTCCATTGTCAGTCAGTCAGTACCTTCTATCTGCAAGACAGTTGGCTAAGCTCTGGACATATAAAGAAAGATAAAAAGTAAACAGTCTCTGCTCTCAAGGAGTTTACAGTCTAATGTGCAAGACAATATGCCTGCAGCTATGTACAAATGAAAATTGGGGATGATTCAATATGTTTAGTAGAGTCACTTCACTTTCTAAAATCTGTTTAGTGATTTTTCTACTAGGATGGTTCAGAAATGGGTCCCAGAGCAGTATATGTGTGACCCTTGGAGACAGAGGCTAGTCCCAATCATATTCTTGATTCTTGTGTGATCTGAAGAATTTCTTTTACCATTCATAAAAATGAGACCTGTCTTCTCACCTCACAGATATATTTAAATGATCAGTCAGGATGATAGAACTCTATCTTCTTTGAAGGGGTGTGAATTCCTTGTGGTGTGAGTAGTAATGATATAAACAGTCCCCAATAAATAGAAGTTACCCCTTTCCTTTAGAAGATGCTTCTAAACACAGGGGAAGCAAAGTGTTTCTAAAGGATTCCATTTTCAGTGGGTGGGAAGAAATCAGAGAAATACCTAGGATTCTCTCAGGCATCTCTTGGCTTTGGAAGACAGAACAAGGATACATAATTGTCCCAACTAACAGAAAAGTGGACAAATTCCTTTAAGGGTTGAAGAGTTCTGCCAAGAATTGTATTGTTTGACAGTATTCTAAGAACTTTGTTTCTGGTGCTTCCTTCTCATGTAGTAATGGAGGAGATGAATACAAGATGTATTTGTAATATAACAAATAATTACATTAAGGGGAAGAAGAATAAGGATTAGGAATACTTGTTGCTACTATCAAATTGGTTATACTTTGACACTAAGCTCCTCACATTTACTGTTTGAGCTGGCAGTCTGCTCTATAACAAAATTCCTTGACACTGAAGAAATAGGTAAATAATGACAATAAGTCACAATAAGTACTGGACTTCAGAATTCAAAATAGACATAGATTCAAATCTAGAGTAAATAGTCGTGACTGGTTGTACGAACTTTCTTGGTCAACTCTAAATTGCTATTTCCTCATCTGTAAATTGGGGTTAAGTATCTTCTGTACAAGGTTTTTGTGAGGAATAAATGAGAAAATGTATGTAAAGCTCTTTGTGATATTTAAAGCACTCTTTGTAAGTACTTTTTGTTGCAGTAAGATATGACTCATTTCTTCTACAGTATATCCTCAAAATCATACTGTACTTTTAATCTATAATAATTTAAGTAATATATTCTGCTCACTTATACAAAAAGCAGCACTGAAAAGACTAAATACTTAAAATTTTAAAATATTGCTATTTTCAAATTAATCTTCAATATAATTACTGAATTGTGTTATGTATTACTTTAGTCATCTTTCAAAATTAGCAAGCACTTTCATCAGTTAAGGTTTAGTGACTGAAACAGGATTGTATTCATAGGCCTAACCTTAAGACCATTGAAAGAATGAAGTTTTATGCATATGTGATAGTTTTGACATGACTATAGAAGAAAGGGTCTAATAGAGGCAGATTAGTGATCAAGGTGGCCAAGCAGGAGAACCTCAGGTATTCATCTGTCTTAGATAGTGTCATCTAGAAACTTGTCATTTATCATATATGTAATACATAACAGAATGGTCCTTCATGCTAAAATTAAAAATTAAAATTTTGTTATTCACAATTCACAGAACTTAAAAGTGTAAGAATAATGTAAATAATTAATCTTTCAAATGATGCTTTTGTAAGTTTGTGTATTTCATGCTTCTGAAAAAGTTAAAGCTTGAAAACTGGATTAAGGTCTTTGGGGCACCCAATATTTTAAAAGACTTAATAAATGAAATTAATAATCTTTCTAATGAAGAACCTCTAGTCATGATCCAGCAGAATTTTAAGTTAAAAAAAATCTCTTTTTAAAAAAAAACTATTCCTGAGAATTTTTTATATTGTTAATTTAATAAAGGGAAAGGAGGATCCTTGTTTTGTTGTTTTTTAATTTTTTAAAATTATTTTGGTTTTGTTATTTAGTTGGGCAGAGAGGGTAAAAATTAAAGGGAAAAGAAAGAAAATTTTAAATTGCTGAGATTCAGTCATTGATATAACAACTGAAGTGAACTCCTATTTTGCTACTCATTGCATGGGCAACCAACAAACCTATTTTGGTTGGATCAGTATCACAATTCTAAACACATGAATTGACAGTAATAGCTTTAAACATGAAATTGTTTTTATTCCCAAATTGGAAAAATTGCAGGGCCTGTTTTGTTGAAGTAATCACTTTGACTCCAGTCTTTATACAAATGTAATACCAAACTTTGGGCACAATCCACCTTATCTCCTACCCAGAGACTTCTTTTATTACCACAATTGCAGGTTTGTGTGGCTCTGGCTGTCTAGGCCTGTGGCAGTCTCTTAATAGCCTCACAGTCACTGCATCTCAATTGTTCCATCTGTAGTCAAAGGGGAACAAGGTTGTAAATGCAAAGTTTTATGTCACCAAAGAGGAAATATGTTCATTGTCCTGTAACTGCCCAACTTGGTTCTGCACTACTGAACTGCGACGATTCTTCAGCTCTATCCTTTTCCACTTCCTGGGTTATGTTCTCTACCCCAGTCCCTCTTCCCTACCCCTGCTACTAATTGCAGATAGAAACAATAGGTTCTGAAATATACTTTTTTTCTTCTCCTTTTTTTCCTTCTCCTAACTCTTTTAGAAAAAGAGTTAAAAGGCCATAAAAGATTCTAGGCATCAAAGCAATGCAACAGAATTCTAACATTACCCTCCTCTTGGATACTAATATAGCACCTGACAAAGACTTTATGTATTAGAGTAAGAAAGATGCATTGTGGTATTTAACAAGATGCCTAATGAATGACACAGATTCATGAATTGATATACTATACTGAATTGTTTTATATTGGTCTTTCAATATATTTATGTGGTTAGTCTTACATTTCTTGGCACAAATACCTTGCTCAAAATTTCTGTCCATGCTAGATCCTAAAAAAGAATTTTATTATTTTGGTACAAATGCTTTCTGCATTTACATAATCATTGAGGAGGGTGTGTGATGAGAATTGGGATACAGAAGACTCCTGCCATTTCTTTACATGAATTTATTGAAAAACGCCTCAGACTATCATAGTCATCACTATCATTACTGTCATCATCATTATTTAGTTTGACCGGTTTACCTGAGTAGGCCACAAACAGTAATTCTCCTAATTGGACAGTCTGACAGGGACCGTGTTTGTTTGTGAGAAGTCTTATAATGTTGACAATACTGCATCTTCCATATTTGTTAACAAGCACTATTAGTTGTATAATGTGTACCAGGTGCTAGAAATAGAAATACAAGCAAAAAGAAAGACAGTACTTGCCCTCAGTAAACTTACATTCTAATGGGGAAAGACTGTATGAAAAGGAAAAGAGAGGGGTGGACAGGTGCACAGTGGATAGAGCACTGGCTCTGGAGTCAGGAGTACCTGAGTTCAAATCCGGCCTCAGACACTTAATAATTACCTAGCTGTGTGGCCTTGGGCAAGCCACTTAACCCCATTGCCTTGCCAAAACCTAAAGAAAAAAAAAGGAAAAGGGAGAAAAGAGAGAAGGCATTTGTGCAGAATCATAGGGGGAAAAATGAAGAGAGTCAAAAGGGAGCTAGAAGGGGAAATGAAAGAGTGATCATGGGGCTAGCCTTGGCAATTCCTAAAAAATGAAGGTTCTGGAAGGGACTTGATAGACAGAAGATGGAACCTCAGTGACAGAAAGATTTTCCAAGGTAAGAAGACTTTTGGAGAATGAAGAACTAAGGAGACATTTTATCTCCCAGGTCCCAGGAAACCCACAGTTTCTCACTTGGTGAAAGGCCTTATGCATTTCTTAGAGGCAAGGAACAAAACTAGCCCATCTGAATAATTTAACTGGGAATTTCAAAGTAAGCAATATAAAGTCTATTCCAGTCAACACATTTCCCTCTTCCTAATAGAAAAGAAAGGGGTTGTTTCTGTCTTAGATGGGCAAATACTAGTTTGATTTGGCAGTACATCTCCAGTCCCTCCTCAAATATCGGGTTAGAGCAAAACCGAAAAGGCATCTGCCTAGCACAGCTTTCCCTTATTATTTTGGAGTGCGTGTTTCTTATTCATTTACACATAACTCATCCAGAGTGATGTTGCAAGAGCTGTGTGATGTCCAAAGAAGCCCGACAAGTCTTTTGAATAAGCCTCACTAAGCTGATTGTCTCTCAGAGCCAAGAAACTCCATTCTGTCAGCCTGTGGCTGTGGCAGAGTGGGCTTAAAAATGCAGAAGCTTTAACTTGTGGGCAGATTCTAACCTTGGCACTTCTTCTACCTGCCCTGCTTCAGGGGCTTTGTTCTGGAATTTGGCATCACTAATCTGTGATGAGCTTTAACTGCAGGGAGAACAAGAGCCATCACCAAGAAGTCCTGAACACCTATGGAATTTCGCCCAGATCTCAAACTCCCTGGGTCTTGTAGTTGTAAATCTTTGTTAGACCAGAGATCAGTAACCCTGTACATTTGTATTCTACCACTGGGGCTAAACAGAGTCTATAGGTGGTATGGGGACCTGAATTGCCTGCTATTCAATATGAATGAATGAAAAAGAAAAGAAAATATTAAGTGCTTGCTGTGTGTCCTTGGGGATAGAAACAGAAAAGTGATACAATCCCTGCTCTCAGGGGGCTCATATTTTATTTGGGGGAGGGGAACAAACAGCATATAAAAGAGTTCGACTGAAATGGGGATAGAAAGGTGTCAGATTCCTTAGAGTAAGGAAGGAGTAGGGATCTTTAGGCAGAGCAGATAGCAATGCCCAGGAATTTTCAGGGTCCCATAGCAAGGGTTCCCAGTATTATAGATTACTTCATTCTGGATTAGCTCCATACTTCAACTTCCATCAAGTTCTGAATTTCATCAATAATGAAACCAAGATCTACCCATCTTTATATGCCTTTGAATCTAATAGCCTTAATGTTAGACTGCTCTCATTAGGAATGAGGTTTTCATTATTTCCCTCTTCAATATCAAGTTTTAAAATATAGAAACCGAATTTTTTACTACCAGGGGACTTTAGAGGCTTAATTCCTTATTATACAAGTGAGGAAACTGAGGTCTTAAATGATTGTGATTTGCCCAAGTTCAACCATCTAGGAGATAAGGCTAAGGCCTAAGTCTCTCTTGATTCCCCATTTGTTGTTCCTCCCACTACAATAGACCCTCACTCCCTAGAGATGTGAGTTGGGATAATGAACCCTCACTCTCTGCATGCTTTGAATCCCCCAGGTTACCATAGAGGTTGTTGATGGTCCAGACACAGAGTCAGAGAAAGACTTGCACCCAGAAAACAAGCCCAGCTGGCCAATCCCATCACCTGATTGGCGTAATTGGTGGCAGAGGTCTTCCACCTTGACAAGGGTAAACAGTGGTGACCAAGACTACAAGTTTGATAGCACTACAGAAGATAGCAACTTCCTCAACCCCCCCAGGGAATGGGATCGCCATGCCCCAAGCCATCGGACTTTTGAAACCAAAGAACAGCCAGAATATGGTGAGTTTCCATTCAGTGTTATACAACTATTTAGGGGAGGAAATGAGAATGATGAGACATTATTGATATAGGGCCAAGTAAAACACAGTTTACAATATGTGGCTTTTGTTCATTTGTGAAGCATACCTCATAAAGACTAAACTTAACAGAAGCCCCAGTGAGACACTAGCAAGCCACATTTCTCTGGTAAGACTTCAACTTTAAAATATATACCAATTACCCTATGAGGGATGCATTTTTTTTAGTTAGGGGTCTTTAGGGTTATTTCTGTTTTGTTCTGGGTTTTTTTGAAGCAAAATTGAGTTTCCTATCTAAAGATGAAGGACAAAATTGACAATTTCTTCCATAGGTAAAAACCTGTGTTAAAAATAATTGCTACTAGAGAACCAGTAAAGAAAATTTATCCTTACTTCTTTTGCCGGGGGTCATACTATATACTATTGATTACAAGTAGGTGAATATACTTAAGTACTTTTGTGAATGAATGTTTCTTACATATTAATGCTAGTATGGAAGGTAATGATGATAAGTAAGCTGAAAGCCCAAAATTTATTCTGATTTCCCATGACACCAAGCCAGGTAATTTGTTTCATGTTTTTGATAAATATATTAGACAACTGGCTGCCTAAATACTTTCTGAAGACAGTAGCAAAGTAGTAAAAAATATTTTCCTGATAGTTCACACACACTCTCTTTCTCAAATATACTTAGAATTATAGGGAAGAATGTATACTGGTGGAGGATACAAAAGGAGATATATTCATGTATATGTATATGTAGGAAACATGAGTGAGCAAGGTGCTGTAATTAAGTCCAAACTGGCTTCATACTTTGTCCTGAAATGTTTCTATAAAATACCTTGTAAACAAAACTTTTACAAAGTTGCTCATCTGTAGTGAGAATATTGATCTAAAGAGAAGTCAGCATATATTACTTCGGATCTACTATATCTTCTCATCTAAGTAAATGTACAACATGGATTTATAATTTATAAGGGGAAAAATACTGCCCTTCTGTATCTTTACTGTCCAATATATGAACAATTCTTTCTATACAGCACTCAAATATTTGAGGAAAGAAAATTTATCTTTTCAGAATAGCAGCCAAGGAGTAAAGGATATATAACTCCTAACAAAATTCTGTTTTTGCCACATATTGTACAGCCTAGGACCAATGAGTAATTCCTAATTCTAATTAGCTCATCAGCAAGCATTTAGAGAGTATATACTATTCAGCTGATATTATGTATGTTGTTATGAGACACACAAAAGAATTCAAAGATAAAGTACTTGCCTTCAAGAAACATAATTTCTTATTGAAACATAAAGCAATACCAGAATGTTACAAATGTTCTGTTGAGCTGTATAGATTTAGAGTTTAGAGAATAAGGACAGAAATGAAGACAGGCATCACCAGAAAGGCTTCATTTGATATGTGGGACTTAAATTGATGTTTGAAAGATGGGTAGAACTTTTACTTTTTCAGAACTTGAATGACTTCAACCAAAGATTACTGCAGAAACTTAAAAGCAAAAAATAAAATAAAATACAGAACTTATAAAAAGAAATGGCTTTTGGGTTGGGGGTGTGGAAAGATAAAGCTAAAAGAAATCAATTAAAACAAAAACTTAAAGGAATAAAATATACCTTAAAGGAAACAAAAGAACTTCTGGTCATAAAGCATATGAGCCTAAAGTTAATTTCGCAGATGCTTAAAGTGGAATGGGAAACTAAAGACTATCTAGTACAATCCCCTCACTGAATAGATGAGGAAACAGAGGTCCAAAGAAGTTTAGTAATATTTTTATGACCATAGAGGCAATCATACATAATAGATTTATTATAAATCACATTCAGTTCCTCTGACACCAAACCCAATATTCTTTTTGTTACACCAAGCTTTCTTCTCTCACATATCCTAATATTATCAATATGCATACCAAGCATTGCCATGTCAACTAATACTGCCTCAAAGATGATTCGCTCAGATTTTCAAAAATGTCAGTACAAAAGTCTCCAAGTTACAAATTTTGCGTCAGAAATTAACATACTTCTCCTGAAAATGTCCAAATGTCCAAAATCAGAAAAATCCCAAGAACTTTCAGTGCAGCTCCAGATAGAGGAAAAAAAAGGCAAAGAAAATCATCTAGCTCAGATTGTTGACTATAGAGTTGAATATCAGATCATAGCACTCATCATTGTTTTAATACCTTGCTTGTCTAAATTTAGGAAAGGAAAGATTGACTAGGAAAAGTGATTTACTAATTACTTTTAATTAACCTGAATACCCTGGATGAAATTTATAGGTAAAATTTTGATCTGAGACCCATTTATTATGTTTAGTTTCAGCTTGAAGTGAGCAAAGAGCTGATATAAATGAAATAACTTTAAAGCAATTTATGATAGCTAGGAATCTATCCATTAACTTTCTGAAATTATCTTTGTTTGAAAAATTTTGAAAAATAGACTTCATTTAAAAAATTAATTATGGACACATGACCATAAACTCTACATAAAAAGATCCTTCTACTTAAATCAAAGCAGCCTCAGACCTAGGATTGGTGAGATAACGTAGGGTTTCAATGATATAAATATTTGTGTATAACATTCTACAACTAGACATGGCTACATAATATAATAATTATTATAAGATGCATTGCATAGCATTTGGCAGGTTATAAAATGGAATCATGTAATTCTAGGGATGGAAAGAATTTCAGGGTCTTTTTAATTCAATGCAAATTCCAAAAAGAAATCCTTCTATAATATTCTTGACAAAATAGTCAGCCATTTCCAGTCTGCTGGAAGACCTCCAAGAAAAAGGAACCTATCCACCTCTCTCGGAAGCTCAATCCACTTTTGGAAAGATCTAATTGTTAGGAAGTTTTCCTGACATCAAGCTAAATTTGACTCATTGAAACTTCCACCCACTGCTCCTGTTTCTGTCCTCTGTCAGGCAAACTGAACAAATCTAAACCTTTCCCCACAGTTCAGCCTTTCAGATACTTGAAGAAAGCCATCATGTCACTCCAAACCTTTTCTTCTTTGGGTTAAACATCCGTAATCCATTAAAGCTTTGTTCATATGGCATAGAATAAAAGACCACTTACCATTTTGATTGCCTTCCTCTAGATATTCTCTAGTTTATAATGTAACTTCCTAAATTGTGATGCATGAAACACAATAATACAGACATGGTCTGACCAGGGCAAAGTGTCTCCTCCTTATTCTTAAGAACTGTGATTTCCTTAATTAAGACCAAGGTTATAATAGCTTTCTTGGCCTTCACATCATACTTCTACTTTGAAATTGAAGTTCACTAAAATTCAGAGATTTTGTAGACATTGCTAACTATGCCTCTCCATCTTACATTTGTAAGGTAATTGTAATGTATATTTTGTTAAAAAAAAAAAGTATTTGAGTTTATATTTATCTCGTGATTTTCTTCTGATTTTGAGCCCAATGTTCTTGCTTATAAATATTTTTTTCAGATACTGTTTAGCTAATGTGTTGAGTTTTCCAACCAGCTTTCTGTCATCTGCAAACTTGGTAAACATTTCACTTCTGCCTTTATCCAATTCACTGTAATATTAGAGAGTCATGCACAAATCTCTGAGGGGCAATCCAGTGGAGATTGCCTGCTAAATTGGCATTGAATCATTCATGACTACCCTTTGAATCCAGCCATTCAACCAGATCCAGATCCACTAACTGTATCAATCATCTAGTTTACATTTGTCCATCTTTTCCATAATAATGGATTGAAACACTTCAGCAAATGTTTTGATAAAATCTTGGTAAGTGGTATACTTAGCAGCTTAAGGTTTTTCTGACATGACATTCTTCGTAAATTCATACTCACTAGCTTTTTCTAGTGACTACTTCTTTTTTAGATATCTATTACTATTTAGATTATCTATTCTATTTTTAAAAATGAATACTTTTAGAATTTCCCAGGAATCACAGTTACATTAAACTGGAACTCTGAATAATACAATGACTAATCAATCACAGTTCCAAAGGACTCATAATGAAAATATTATCTACTTCCATATAGAGATCTGATTGACTCAGGGTGCAGATAGAAGTATATTACTTTACCTCTTTCTTTTTCTTGTTTTTGTTGTTGTTGTTGTTAGAGAATGACAAATTTGAGGGGGGAGAAAATTTGGATATTCCCCCCCTTTTAAGCAAAAAGGTAAAGCAAATTTTATTTATATTAAGAGAATATATTTGAGAATTTGAGAGACAGAGCATTGCTCACCAGTGCTTAATCTGTGTTCAAGACAAAAGTTGAACTATTTGTTCTAAACTAGCACTGGGAGAGAGGGGAAGGAGAGAAAGAAGGATTAAGAGAAAGGAATGAAAGCAAAACTATGAAAGAAAAAAGAACTTAAGAACAAGGAGAAAAAATTTTCTTAGAACAGGGAATGAAAACTGCTCATTTAATTTTAAAATTTTACATAAATTCAAAATGTTCTAGCCTTATAATAATAAATATGTACCAGTCTAATCTGTTCAGTTTTTCAAATACACACATACAAAAAAATGATTTCTTTCTCACCTCCATTTTTTTGTTTTTTTGTTTTTAGGTTTTTGCAAGGCAAATGGGGTTAAGTGGCTTGCCCAAGGCCTAAGTGTCTGAGGTCAGATTTGAACTCAGGTACTCCTGGCTTCAGGGTGGGTGTTCTATTCACTACGCCACACAACTGCCCCTCTCACCTCCATTTTGGTAATTTCTGTTGCCTGAAATAACTGTGTCCACACTCTTAGTGTGTCATCAGGTAAAGGTTGTAGCACCAATAGATGCCATAACTACATTAAAACTAAATTATATGAAAGAATCTACTTCTTACAAAGGCTGAATTATATTGGCAATATATTTTAATTCCATAAAGATTTAAATTATATATTAATTTTAGAAAAAACATGGAATATTAAATGTCCACATCAACAAAAATGTAACAATTATTGTGAGTGTTGTATACCAAAAAATGCACCATGTGAATTACCTTATCACACAATACATAGAGGAAGGGAAAAAAAAATCAGAAACAAGTGAAGGTATAGAGAGGAAGCCTACTAAACTGTATGTCATATATATATATATATATATATATATATATATATATATATGTGAGTTTTAATATTTGTACTTAAATACCAAAGTTGTCTTTGGCAGAAATAAAACTGCAGACTTAAATAGATACACAAGCCCAGTATTAAATTGCACAGTGACATTTTCCAGCCTGGAAAAACATCCCCTTTTAAATTTAACACAGTTTGATAATACAATCTTCCATTTTCTATGATCTTCAAAGTTATCACTGACAGTAGCTTAGCAATCACATGTGCCCATTCTTTTAATAGGTTACCAAACAATTCACCTGCCTCAGGTGCTTTTAATTGATCAAAGGAATCAAGCAGCTCTGTCTTCTCTCTGTTGTCAGTTATCATCATCCCATCCACCCAAGGAAATTATCCTATCCTTTCTTTTGTCCAACAAAAACAAAACAAAAACAAAACATCCTCTTCTCTTTGTCTTTTGCTTGCCAGTCTCAGCTCATTCTGAATTTACCATTCTTTCACTATTTTTACAGGTCCATGGCATATTTTTATATTCCTCTTCTGTAAACTGCTCTTGCTTCCACATTCTGTACCTACTTTAAAAAAAAAAGAAACAAATCCTAAATTGACTGTTGTGATCCATGTCCATCTCATTAAACTCTTCAGACTATTCAGTCACTAAAACATATCTGGAAAGTGATCATCTAGTCTCTGTTTGAAGACTGTCATTTTTCTTCCTTGCCAAAATTGTTTCTCTTGGTGTCTTTAGTATTTCACTATGGAATTTTCTTTCTCTACTGTACTGACATTACTTGTAGAATTTTTAGTCCTCATGTTTCAATCCTCCTTTGAACTCTATAAAATCTTCTTTCCTCCTCCCTTCCCCCTGCAAATCTAGAGGGTATGTCAAATGACAGTTGGATTTTTTCTTCTTCTCAATTAGAAACTTAAAGAAGGGATAGACATATCCTCCCTCCTTTCTCTTCATTTACATTTCTGTAACTCATTTTCTCTGTTAGAATCATACAATTTTCACAACTATTATCGTAATTATTCTCATAAAGTAATTCCCTATTGTTTAGTTTTCAAAGGTTCACAAAAGATTTCTCATAAATTCTGTGACTTAGATACAATATAAGTATTAAAACTTTTGTTAATACAGAAGAACTTGAAAATTCTCATAATTCAGTTCTCTAAAAAGGCTGTGATTTAGGTACTTTAAATCTTTTAAAATTTTTATTATTACAGAAGGAGAACTGAAACTTAAAATTAAGCAGATTATTCAAGATCACAAACCTAGTAAGTGGTAGAGACAGGTCTATGGATTCCCAAACCAGAACTTACAGAATAATAGAACACTTTAGTTAGAGGGAACTGCAAAGAGCATTTAAAACATTTTCCTTGTGAAGAAACTGAGACCCAGAGAGGTCAAAAAAACTTGTCTAAGGTCACATAACTCATAAGTGGCAGAGCCAGGTCTGTTGAATGTCAGGGAACTTTCTATTATATCAAGCACCTTTTGCTTTTGAGAGGTTTCTTCCCAATCGGGTGAGTTAAGAGAATCAAGTAACTTCAGTTACCCCAGCACTGAGACTGAAATCATCTCATGGAAGTCTGGAACTTGAGCAGCCTGAACTACAATAGATATTTTTTTAATATCCTAAAGGCATTCATGAAACAAAAGTCACATCCCATTCTAATGTGGCCTATTTTCCTTTCTTTACTGTATTCTTTGACTTTTACTTAAATGAGATAATTGTTGTCTTTGAAAAGCATAAGCTACTATATAAATGAAAGATTATCTCTTTGTGAATTTCCTGTTTTAAGTAAAGATCTGTGATAGGCAAGAGAATAAAGCAGGTCTCATTTTATATATAGGGACAACATTATAAAATGAATGTCAGCTTTTTCAACATTCAGAAATTCCTGTTCTGGGCTTACAATATCATTAGATAAACATGATCTCAAAGAAAAAAATGTATTTTCTTTGCTGCAGAGGTCATCATGGTGGTGAGCTATTACACTAGTTTGTTTCTCAGGAGGCTGTTACATTGCTAATTATTGGTGGAAATGATTATGCATATAACCATCTAAATGTTTCATGCTTAATTTTGTGGAAAACAATATAAAGATAGCTTTAAAAGAAATTGTATTTGGGAGTGTTTAAAATTAGGACAAGGAGAAAACTTGCCAGGATGATAAATAGCTCTGTAGTCTTCTACTCCTCAAGGGAAAGGGAAAATTTTAAGAATGTTTTCATAATTTTATAATCCGGACAAACTAGACTTAATAGCTGAATTTTCAAGGAATTGTAAATGAGGGAAAAAAGCAATAAAATTTGAGCTTAGATTCCAATGTAATTTTCCAAAATGGTTTAGAATTTAAAGTTAAAAAAATAAAAACCTTAATTTTACGGGCAGCTAGAGGACACAGTGGACAGAACAGTGAGGTTAGGAAGAATTCTTTGTTTAAATCCAGTCTCAAAAATTTACTAGTTTCAGGACCCTGGGCAAGTCAATTAACCTCTGTTTGCTTCAGTTTCCTTATCTATAAAATGGGGGATAATAATGACACCTACCTCCCAGGGTTGTTGTCAAGATCAAATGAGATAATATTTGTTGAGTGCTATATCATGGGCACTATATAAATGCTGGTTTTATTCCATTCCAACCTTGGAAGACTTAAGAAATAAATTTATTTCAAAGTGATGGAGAAGAAAAAAATTACAAGTTGACTCTTTTGGATGACCAAATGCCCGAGAATGTGTTGATTGTGCAGTGAATATTCAATGATCTTACACAGTGTCCCAGAACAGGATACCTGAGCCTAGCACCTATCATACAACTAATGTGTAACAAGTTTATTGACTAGACTATTTCTTACTTTCCCACTTGCCTCTTTTTATGAGTTTTAAAATTTCTATCTATAACTCTACTTAGGAAAAAAATCCATTTTTTAAAAAAAGCTAAAACTGTGCAGTCTATGGGCAGGTAATCTTTATATATGTATATGTGTGTCTATATGCACAAATGTGCATATGGTGCATTTCACCCTTTGGATATTCTGCCTGCTACAAGGGGAACTTGTGCCAATATTTATAATCCAGGGATACCTCAACCTGATTCTTCTTATTTACAACCTGTATGAGTGTCCAACTCTTTGTGATCCCATCTGGGATTTTCTTGGAAAAGATACTGGGGTTGTTTTCTTTTTCCAGCTCATTTTGCAGAGGAGGAAACTGAGGCAAACAGGGTTAAATGACTTGCTCAGGATCATATAACTAGTAAGTGGTGCTGGATTTAAACTCAGATCTTTCTGACTCCAGGCCTGGCACTCTTGACCTTGAACAAGTCATTTTAATCTCTGTAAGCCTATAAAATGAGGGTGCTGGACTAATAATCCCTAAAGTTCTTTCTAATTCTAAAGCCTATGATCTGAAAGGTAAAACAAATCACTAAGCACAATTCACATTTTTATATAATTCACAGCATTTACCTCACAATGCCCCTTGAAAGAACAAGCATTATTAGCCTCATTTTACAGATGAAGAAACTTCATAGGTTAAATGACTTGAAGATCACATAACCAATAATATCAGGGTCATGGCTAAAACTAAGTCTACTCTTACTATTAGTTATATCAAGTTGACTTCTTAACTCTGCAGAATATGAGTGGTCCTTTATTTTTATTTTTACTTTAATAAGTAAAATGAAGTGAATAAGTAAATGCAGATAAGTAGGTACAGGAGAGAGAGAAAAGTCACAGAAATAGCCTGATTCTATAGCAAGAAGCTGTTTTTAATACTTGCTTTGGTTATCTGATTAGAAAATTTAATTCTACATAATTGAAAAATCAAAAGTCTGGAAAATTCCTTTTGTCATAGAGGTGAAGAGAAGGGAAGCTTTAGATGGGGGTAGTGGTGGACAGCTCAGAAGAGGGTTATTTTCCTCTCATGGACAGAGAGAGAGAGAGCAGAACATAATCATAAAATGCTTCTTCATCATGCTTAATGGTAGAGATTCTCAGTTGCCAAGAATCAAGATGAGAGAATTATTTTTTTGAAATCACACTGCCCTTAGGAACATTGGAAGACTGTGAGGCTGGCACCAGGCCTATAATCTCAGGTAGAAACATGTGGATTCCATTCTTACTCTGTCTATGTAATAACAGCCCTAATGATTTGTTAGCTTTGTATACTTATTTTATCTATTCATCAAGGCACACAAACATCTTTATAGAGTAAGATCACCTTTTCAAATGAAAAGAGACCCTGAACCCTAAAGCTAGAAAGAAATTAGAATGATCTTAGTAAAAATCATGAAGACATGTGACAGAGCAAAAAGTTCACCAAAGTAGGCATCATGCAATCCTGAAACTGCCACTTTCTGTGTGACCTCATATGAACTGCATAACCAGACTGAACCTCAGTTTCCTCATCTTCAAAAAAGAAAAAAAGAGAATGTTGGATTAGATGATGTCTAAGGCTATTTCCATTACCAAAGTTCTATGATTCTGTGCCTCAAGCATAAGAAAATTAGTAAAATTCTGGGTACCATATTTCTGATTCCAGTTGATTGAATGCCATTTCAATTGTGGCCCCTGGTAAGTATGGAAATTAGCCATTAGGGAACCTGGCTAATCTGAATCTGTGCACAAGGTCAGTTATAAAAGCATATGTGTCTGTAGTTTGTCAGAGTGTATACATCTAGCCTCAGAGGCCATCTCCTTTCATTCCATCCAGATTACATTGAAGGTGAAGGAGACTGGAGCCCTTGGTCTATCTGCAGTGTAACCTGTGGAAGTGGCAATCAAAAGCGAACCAGGTCATGCGGCTATGCCTGCACAGCCACGGAGTCCCGAACATGTGACCATCCAAACTGCCCAGGTTTGTTAAGGAATGGGACCTGGGGGTGTACTGGAGTGAGATTGTACAGGCTCACTAGAGCTGATTGCTTAATTTTCAGTGTGGATATGTATACTTCAGAAATCTGTAAATAGTGATAAATAAGGTATCTGAGAAGCAAATGTAAGAAAGAACTACATTTTATAAGTATGGAGAACTATTTGTGAAAATGTACCGAGGAAAGAGGTAGAAAGTCTAATTCAAGGAATGACTGTGTAGCTGCCTTGTAAGAGTTCATAGAGAGAGCTAAATTAAGTCAAGAAAGGGCCAAATTATGTATTGAGTTTACATTCCCAATAGAGGACTCTGTATTTGATACAGGAGGTAATAGGGAGCTACTTTATTTTCAGGAAAAGGAAAGTAACATTTCCCTTTCCTTTAAGAAACCCCTTTGGCAGCATTGTAGTAAATTAGTTATAGATCTGAGGCTAATGCAGTTTTCCAAGAGAGAGAGGATGAGTACCTGAACCAAGATAGTGTGAGTGACAAGATGGGGATGTAGACAAGAGAGGTTGTGAAGATAGAAATGAGAAGGCTGGACAAAAGATTAAATATGAAGATGTTTAAGATAAGTATGAGTAAGGATTCCAATGAGACTGAAGTTGTGAGCTTGAGTAATCAAGGAGATTAGGCAACTAAATGATGTAATGATAGAGCACTGGGTCTGGAGACAGGAAGACCCGAATTCAAATTTTGCCACAAACACTTACTGGCTATATGATCCTGGGGAAGTCACTTAACCTCTGTTAAAAAAAAATTGAAGATAACATTCTAATAGCATTTCTCTCCTGGGGTTGTTGAAATGATCAAATGAAATTAAAAATTAATTGTAAACTGTTCAGTATAATGCCTGACAACACTACATAAATGTTGGCTATTAAGAAGGCAGTAGCCTACACTAATAGCAGTATTGTAAAGATGATCAACTGTGAAAGACTTAGCTACTCTGATCAAGACAATGATCTAAGACAAATTCAAAGAATTTATGATGAAAAATTCTGCCTCCAGAGAGAAAACTGATGAACTGAGTGCAGATTGAAGCAAACTCTTTTTTAAACTTCCTTTATCTTAATTTGTGTATATATTTCCTTTTGCAATATGGCCAACGTGGAAATATGTTTTGCATGACTTCATTTGCATAATCAATGTCATATTGCTTGCCTTCTCAAGAAATGGAGTAGAGTCCAAAGGAAGAGATAAAAGGTGGAACTCAAAATTTCAAAAAAATGAATGTTAAAATTTTTATATGTAATTGGAAAATATTTAACAAATAAGAATGTATTTAAACCATAGATGGTGCCCTCTATAATAATGGGCTTTATACAAAGCAATGACTTTGTATAAGTGTAAGATGCCCATGGGATATCTAATTAAATTATTTTAAAGGCACATGGTAATACAGAACAAGAACAATGGTTAAAAAAAGAGTAAAAGGGGGCGGCTAGGTGGTGCAGTAGATAGAGCACCGGCCCTGGAGTCAGGAGTACGTGAGTTCAAATGCGGCCTCAGACACTTAATAATTACCTAGCTGTGTGGCCTTGGGCAAGCCACTTAACCCCATTGCCTTGCAAAAACTAAAAAAAACAATTTTAAAAAAAAGAGTAAAAGGAGTTACTGATTAGAGACAGGTTTTCAAGGAGGTTGGCTGAGGAAAGGAAAGGATAATAGCAGAGAATGGAGATAGAATGGGAAATGACAACTCTGGTAAACTTCTGGAGAAGATAAAAGGCAAAAGAATGAAGAATGCAAAGAAGGGCCACCTCTTCAATAGAGATCCAATAAGAGAGGAAATCCGGGGGATGATGACAAAGAGTGAGGGGAGGAGGAAGAAGGTCTTAGTGTCAAATGAAGTGGTCAAGGTCTTAAATTCTAGTTCATGGAATTTATATTCTATGCTGAAAGTAATGGTAGTGAGGTACTGGATGTTTTTGATCAGAGAAATGACTTAAAGGTTAGACTTGGGTCTTCAACAGATTACTTTGGAGTTATGTGAAAAGAGAAGAAAAATGGGAAGGACTAGAAGCAGAGAAAAGAATTTTTTTAATTTAAGTTTTTTTCAATTAATAGTTTTTTCTCTCTCCCACATCTTCTCCTTCTAACACACACACAAGCACACATTGAAAATCCCTATAATAAACATTCAGAGTCGAAATTCCCACATTGACTGTGTCCAAAGTTCATCACCTCTCTGATAGCATATACCAAGTGTTCTCCTGCTTCACTCATTTGTCACTGCATCAATTAACACAAGTTTTCCCAGGTTTCTTTGAAAGTGTCCTTTTCATAATTTCTGTGATGTCATGACTCAAGCAAGAGGTGATGAGACCCTGAATCAGGGAATGGGAAGTATTAGTGGAAAGAATAGGATGGATGAGAGAGATGAGGACAGATGTAAAAACTGATCTGATATGGGGAGAGAGAGAAAAGAGAGAAATAAGGACAACTCAAAGGTTATGAATCTTTTAGAAAGTGAAGGATAATGGTCCCCTCAATAGAAATAGGTAAGTTTGTAGAACGTATGAATTTAAAGAAAAATTGAGTTCAATTTTATACATGCTTAGTTGGAAAGGTCAAAAAAGTAACCAGGAAGAACTATCCTACAGACAGCTGGTAATTAATGACTTGAGTTCAGGAAAAAGATTTAGGGTGATATATAGGAATTAGGGAATCTCCAGAAACAAACATATTCAATCAATATGTTTAAAAGATATTAAAACTGAAAAAGTAACTTTTCCATCTGTTGCGCATAAAGTAAAGCAATTGATGACCCTAGTATATAGCCATATACTATTTTAATTTTTTAAATTTATTTATTTTCATCCATATGCACATACCTATTTCCAAGTTACAAAACTTCCGTCCACCCTCTCTTCCCACCCCCTTCCCTCAGTAGGGAACAATCAGGTTAGCATTTTTACATACATATTTTGATAAAGTTGTTTGCAAATTAGTAATTTTTGGCATGAGGAATTAGGATTATGGGAAAGAGATACACAAGAGTTAATTTTTATAAAGTGTTCATCAAATTCAGAAGGGTTATTTTTTTCTGTGTTTGTTTTGTTTTATTTTTTCTTTCTTTGGATGGGGATAATATAGTCCATAACCAGTCAAATACAGTTGTCCTGGCCCTCTGGACTGCCAAAAGGAGCTGCTTCCATCAAGGTTCTTTATCTCATAAAGTTGTTGATGTGTACATTGTTCTCTTGTTTCTATTCCCATTGCTTGTAATTCTTTCGATGCTTCTTTTGAGTTCAACCATTTATGGTTTCTTGTAGAGCAATAGTATTTCATAGTATCCATGTACCATAACTTATTTAGCCATTCCCCAATTGATGGGTATCCCCTCAATTTCCAATTCTTTGCCATTACAAAAAAAAAGAGCTGCTATGAATATTTTGGAACATGTAGGACTTTTCCCATTTTTAATAATTTCTTCTGGATAGAGACCTGGAATTGGAATTGCTGGGTCAAAGGGATGAACAGTTTTATTGCTTTTTGGGCTTAGTTTCATATTGCTCTCCAGAAAGGTTGGATCCATTCACAACTCTACCAGCAATGCTTCAATGTCTCAGTCCTACCACAATCTCTCCAATATTGATCATCTTCCCTTTTTCTCATTTTGGTTAATCTAATAGGTGTTAGTCTAATTAATCTAATTTTTTAAATTGCATTTCTCTAATCAATAGTGATTTGCAGCATTTTTTCATATGATTATATATATATATAATATATATCTTTAATTTCTTCATTTGAAAACTATCTGTTCATATCCTTTGAACATTTATCAATTGGGGAATGACTTGTGATCTTATAAATTTGATGCAATTCTCTATATATATTTTAGAAATGAGACCTTTATTAGGATTCTTGGTTGGGAAGATTGTTTCCCAGTTTTTTGCTTTCCTTCTAATTTTATTAGTGTAAGACCTTTTTAATTTAATAATAGTCAAAATCATTCATTTTGCAGTTTATAATGTGCTCTAATTCTTGTTTGGTTATAAATTTATCCTTTTTCCATAGATCAGATAGATAATTTTTTGGTCTATTAATTTATCTGTAGTATTGCTCTTTATGTCTAAATCCTATACCCATGTGGACCTTATTTTGGTATAGGATATGAGATGTGGCTATATGCCTAGTTTTTGCCATACTATTTTCCAGTTTTCCCAACCATTTTTGTCAGATAGTGAGTTGATATCCAAGAAGTTGAAGTCTTTGAGTTTGTCAAATAGTAGATTGCTGTAGTCATTTACTACAGTTTTTTTGAACCTATCCTAATCCACTGATCCATTACTCTATTTCTTAACCAATACCAGGAAGCTTTAATAACTGCTGCTTTATAGTATAGTTTTAGATCTGGTAGAGCAAGGCCACCTTTCTTTACATTTTTTCATTTTTTTCATCAGTTCCCTTGTTATTCTTGCCATTTTGTTGCTCCAGATGAATTTTTTTACTATTTTTTCTAGCTCAGTAAAGTAGTTATTTGGTAGTTTGAGTGGTATGGACCTGAATAATTTAATTTGGGTAGAACCTATGCTAACTTTAAAATAAAAACTTATGGTAACTAGACATGTGTCCCTTACTATCTGTATAACCTTGAAAAAAGCCACTTCATATCTCCAAGCCTCTTTCCTCATCTATAAAATAATAGTGTTGAAGTAGTTGGTCTCAAAGATCTCTCCCAGATCTAAATTTATTATTCTGATCTTCATATTGTCCCTTGACCTTAGAATAGCTTTCTTTTTTTTGAGAATATTGAATTATAAAATTGTGGTCAAATCAATTGTTCATCACAAGAAGTTTTACAACCATCTACAGACAAACACAAATTTCAAACTAAGCTATTAAAACAGTACATATGTGATGCCCAATTGTTATACAAACTTTTAAATGGAATGCATTCAATTAAAGGTCTAACCAGTATACCCAGCTGAGTTTTTAGTAAATTTTCTTGATCAAATCAGAGCATAGACATAAATACTCTTTGTAAAGTAAATAGAAGGTGTTACTATTACTGGTTCTCCATAGATAAATATGTGGATTTTCAAGAGCCATTCCTAAATCAGATCATGGATTCAAATGAACTTAGAATCTAAAGCAACTTCTTGTTTAATTATTACTGCTGTTGTTTTGGCATTTACAATTTTAAAACACGAAATTAAATTGTTAAACTTTTGAATTTATATATTCAGGGAACACTATATAATTACAAACTTCTATTGTCTCATTTTCTATTGTTACCCTTAGGTCCCTTGATCACCAGGTCACATTTCTGTATAACATACAACCATGTACTTCTTTCTGAGAAATTCCAAATTCCAAAGGGATAAAAATAAAAAAGGGATAGCATTTCAGGGAAAGAAAATTCTTCACTAGAACTTTCCTTTTTTCCTGCGCAAAGAAGTCCTATTCATAAAAGTGTGGTTCAGGACTTTGAATGAAAGGGTATTAAATCAAAGTTTGTCAAAAAATTTACAATAATAAATGTACATGTTAGGAAAAGGGGCATATGTGTGTATATGTATCTGCATTGTGTACATAAGTGTCTATATCTTAGGACATAATGGAAGGAGTGGCCCCCCTACTCTATAGGTCTGGAAAAAAACTTAGAAATAAATTAAAATGCTTTGTTTCTGTGACCAATTTTGGCCCTCCTTTCAATACCCTTCTTCCCTCCTGAAGTGATTGTATTTTTAAGGGCAGGAAACTTCCCCAGAAGAACTATATACACTGCCACCAGCATATAGGATAGTCTTCCTATTTCTCTTCATTTTTCCTCCAGAGACATATAGAAATTAAAAAAAATGTTCCAGTATCTGTGAAGATATATATTCCTTTCTAGGGGCAAGATACCACATTCAGAAGTTTCTTCCAGTCACATGACTCCATGATTTCTTTAGACTTAGACTCATTTTCTTAGCTTCTAAATTTGATCTTTGTTTTCCTAACCATACAAACTTTAGCATCCACTCGAATTAACTGCCAAACAATTTAGCATGTATACTAAGTAGACTTTTATCTTATTATATTTTATACCATAAAATAGATGTTATCAGTACATATTTTTTACCAGAGCAGATCCAAAATAAATTTTTATATATTATGACAACAAAAGCAACTAGCTTTTATGTAGCATTTATTTGCAAAGCCTTTTTATAATACATGTGTTGTTTCATTTGATCAGATAGAATAGTTAGGTTCCTGTCATACCGCTAATATCACTTGTCCTTGAGTCAGGAATATCTATATTTGAATCCTACCTCAGATACTAGTTTTGTTAAATTCTCTGAGTCTGTTTTCAAATTTATAATAATTAAGGGGTGAATTAAAGTCCTTTTTAGCTCTAAATCTGTAGTTTTATTAAAATCCTAACCATAATATAGATAAAAATTAGATCCTTCAGCCAGATTTTTTTAAAAAAATCACTGGCTCTGTCCTACTGTCTCAAAAAATAGTCTCACCAAGTACCTTGAACAGAACAAAAAATAACTCTTGACCCCTCTCATCTTCCCTCTCCCAAAATCTATCTTGTTTTCAGAAACTGGTAATTAATCTAAGGTTTTAACTAATAACAATTTAGAATGTTATCCTCTTTCTACCCAGAGATATTTACTATTTAATAAGGGGATTCTTGAATTGCAAAATCAAATTACGTACTAAAAATAGACTATAGAGATGGGACAAATGTAAGGTGAATATTGGAGGATGAAGAGGAACCTGTTCAGTATACCCTGAATGATGGACTATAAGCAATCACCTTAATCTATTTATAGTTCTAAAATCATAGAATTTGGACCTAGACAAAAACTGAAAAAATCATTCAGTTCAACTTTCTAACTTTTTCATGTAAGAAAAATAAAGCTGAAAGTGAGTTTGTGACTTTGTGAAAGTCAAATATGAAGACGATGTTAGAGCCAAGGCTAGAACCTTCCTACTGACTCCCAGTCTTTGGGGAGGCACATAAGTACGGACAATATGAAGAGAAGAAGCAATCTTCTCGATTTATGTTTAATGTACAAAGATCCTATCTTGTAGAAATACTCAATAACAAGCACAGTTATGGTTAAAAACAGACAATTTTTAAAGTGAAACCTACCACATGGAAAGCGATTTCTCTTTAATCCAGGTTATTGTTTTAGTTAAGGCAGTGGCTTTCCTCTTCCTAACCAACTTCAGGGAACAAGATGATGGATTCAATTATCCTATTATGAGAATATCCACTCACATTTGGTTTATTTTAAGCTTTTCTTTTTTGTGCTCTCACCATGGGGCTAGTAAAAATGATGTCTTGTCCTAATTCTTCTTACCTGCTCTTACACACATTGTCTTCTCTGCTACTACCTGCTCCAAGCTTCTTTGCTCCTAAGGCTTTCTGTTTATTCCCAAAATGCCATCATTTTCCATTTGGAAGAACTATTCCAAGGAGTCCTAGCATGTCAGAACTGGAAAAGATTTTAGGAACCAATTAATCTAGGGGTGAAGCCAGGAAGGCAGAAAGAAGTAGAGTGAGCTCGCCTCAATAATACATCTCAAAACAAGACAATCCACCAGATTGAATCCTGATAGGAAATTTTTTTAACATCACAGTTAGTCATTTTCCCAAACCAGATTAGCAGAGAGAAACAGAGAGAAAAATCCACACACTGGGAAATAGGGTTTAGGAGCACGTAGCACAACATGACTGTGCACTAGGGCAAGTAGAGGTCTTACCCACCTACCAGGACATCCCAAGACAAAGGGTCAAAGTGTGCATTGATGGGACTGGGCAAAACTGGTAGGAATGAAATGGAAACTGTTAGAGTGTCCATGAATTAAGAAATGGCTGTACAAGTTATGGTATATAATTGTAATAGAATACTATTTTACTGTAAGAGATAATGGAGATGGTTTCAGAGAAACTTAGGAAGACTTGTAGGGACAGATGCTGAATAACATGAGTAGAGTTGATTAGGACAAGACATCACAACAAAGTTATTTGTCTTCACAATATTGTTGTCATTATATAAAATAACTTTGAAAGACTTAGGGTATCTCATCAAGGGTAATGACCAACCACCATTTCAAAAGAATGATGCAATATGCTATTCACCTGCTATTACTGAGGTAAAAAACTCAGAGGGTAAAATGAGTTTTTTGGCCAATATGGAAATTTCTTTTGCTAGATTATACATGTTTGGAACAGGGATTTTGTTTTTCTTTTTCTCAACTAGAGGAGAGAAATAGCAAGTAAAGAAGGAAAATATCTGCTTATCAAAAAAGTACATTTAGAGAAAAGAAATTTCCATGTCTTATATCATGCAAGAAAGGAAACTGAGGTTTAGAAAAGTTAAATAACTTACTTCCTTACAGAACTATTTAAATAACTCAATGAAACCAGTATTTTTTTCAGGATTAACGAATTTCATCCCCCTCCCCATTTTTTACCATGCGCTTCCTTTTTTGATAAGAAGAGGAAACAAGAGCAGAATCCTAACATAGCAGGCAGAGAACTCACAGCTGAACATTAACTTTTAGCTCATTATGAAAACAAACTCTTAATGTATCACAGAGAAGGTTTTGAAAAAGAAAACAGATCGAATGGAAATCAAATAGTTTACACTCAAAGACAATTATTACACTCTTTTGCTCCTTTACTAAACCTAAAGTCAGACTGCAG
The DNA here is from genome assembly GCF_037893015.1 of Macrotis lagotis. NCBI lineage: Eukaryota > Metazoa > Chordata > Mammalia > Peramelemorphia > Peramelidae > Macrotis > Macrotis lagotis. The sequence continues at coordinate 177,364,475 of NC_133658.1, read as the reverse complement.
GGATTTAAAATGGCAGGGGTCAAATGAAATTTCTCTCTTCAAAGTTACCAGTGATCTCTTGCTTTCCAAATACCTTATTTTCCCATGTTTAAGATGCACCTTAATTTGGGGGCCTGAAATTTGAAAAAAAAAATGTATTACATAAAGTTATTGAACTAAAGTTTTATTCATTATGCAATTCAAGGACCTTCTGCTCAGAGACTTCAGGCAATCTTTTGGGCAAGTCTGGTGTATGGACACATACTTATTCCAATCTGTTTCATGAACCTGAAGCACCAATGGTGACCTCCTTTGAAATCAGTCACTTCTTTTTCATCAGCTATTCGTCTTGCCTCCTGCTGAACCATCTTTGTGGACACAGGAATTCCACTTGCCCTTTGCTCTTCAATCCATCTCTTCAATTCCCTCTCTAACTCAAGCCATTTGGCTTACTTGCCTCTTATGGTCTTCTTCTGTCCAGGTGTTTTCAGTAGGATTTCTTCTTCCCATAGCCAGTCTTGGATTGTTTTTTCAGTTGGAGGAGGACCAAACTGACATTCAGCATCACGATTTCCATCAACTTTTGCAAACTGGATCACTTTGAACTTGAATTCAGCACTGTACAAAAATCTTTTCTGAGCCATTTCTGGGCAGAATGCAGAAAAACATAACTTAAAATACTGGTAACAAATGCGAAATGAAACTGAGCACAAAGATAACAAGCGCGAAAAAGTGGGAAATGCACGTAAAAAAAATCTACAAACCATTATATAAGAGGCTCTCAAGTTTTTAGACCCCAAATTTTTTGAAAAAGGGTATGTCCAGGGGTGGCTAGGTGGCACAGTGGATAGAGTGCCAGCCCTGGAGTCAGGAGTACCTGAGTACAAATGTGGCCTCAGACACTTAATAATTACCTAGCTGTGTGGCCTTGGGCAAGCCACTTAACCCCATTTGCCTTGCAAAAAAAAAAAAAAAAACCCTAAAAAAAAGAAAAAAGAAAAAGGGTATGTCTAATACATGAGGGAAAACAGTATAATGATCTTTTCTCAACTGTCATCCTTCTTGTGCTCTATAGAGTTTAACACTGTCAATTGCCTCTTTTTCTGGATAGTCTCTCCTAAGTTTTCACAACATTGTTCTCTTCTAGTTATATGCCTTTCTGACTATTATCCTTTCTTGGAATTTCTTCCACATCACCCTCACTTATTGTGAATGTTCTTGGGTTCCCTTCTTTTTTCCATCTTGCCTGGTGACCTTGTCAGTTCCTATGAGTTCAATTACTATCTCTATGCAGACTATTCTCAAATCTATACCTCTCTTCTGAACTCTAGTCTTGCATTACTAACTGCTTATTAGGCATATCAATACAACCCAAACTCAATATATTCAAAATATAATTCATCTTTTCCACCAAACCTTTCTTTCAAATTTCCTATTATTGTCAAGTGTACTACCATCCTTCCAGTCATCCAGGCTCACATATAAATAAAATCTATAAATCTCACGTATAAATAAAATAAATATATAATTTTTATTCTCTATTCCTTTCTTATATCCCCACCCCATAGATCCATTCTGTTATCATGTCTCATTATTTGTTTCCAACAATCTCTCTTATATGTCCCCTTTTCTCCACTCAGATAGCTGCTACCTTGTGTCAATCCTCATCATGTCACACCACTAATATTATAATAGGCTATTATAACCCCTCATCAAGGGGTTAGTAGAAATTATGTTTTGTCCTAATTCTTCTTCCCTGTTCTCATACACATATTGTCTTCTGTGCTTTACCTTACAATTATTAAGTAACTATTAGTCATTTGATTATATAAGTAATATTAATATTATAGTAATTATAATAATTTTATAATAGGCTTCCTTGAGTCAAGTCTTTCCCTGATCTATCCTCCTCACAAATGCCAGTGATTTTTCTAAAGTCTGACTAATACTCTCCTCCTCAATAATTTCCAATAGCTCCATATTACCTCTAGATTTAGACTGTCACCATCTGATTATTTCCTGCCTTTGCAGTTTTCTACTTTTGCTCCCTTCAGTGTACTTTATATACATATACAGTCATACTGAATCTTGTTCCTTACATAAGAAGCACCATACCTGAGTCCGTGCCTGTAATGCTGTCCCTTCTAGTTTCCCTAGCTTTCTTTGAGGTTCAAATTCTTACCATCTTTAGGAGGGCTTTGCTGATCCTTTCTCATTCTTGCCCATTCTCATCCCCACCCCAACACCCCTAGTGTCTTCCCCCTTGAGATTTCCTGTCATTTATACTGTGTGTATATGTATATGTATATGTATATGTATATGTATATGTATATGTATATGTATATGTATATGTATACATACATATAATATATATATGTATTTTCTAAATCTTGAAAGTTCAAAGTTGTTTTTTTGAATATTGTTTTCCCCTTTAAACTATGAACTCCTTATTGCAGGGACCATATTTTGCCTTTTTTTTTAAATCCCCTGTTCTTAGCACATAGTAAGGACCTAATAAATCCTTACTGATGGCGATTTTCTTTTGGTTTCTCTTTTTGTGGAAGTATGTTTTTTATGGAAAACTTGACAAATTGCAGAACACTAAACTTATTCTATGTGTTTACAGCAAGCAGATCTGAGATCATCAATCAATCATTAAATTAATCAATAAGTAATTAAGCACTTAGTATGTGTCTGCTACTGGACAGATGCTGAGAATATAAGTACAAAAATGAAATCATTCCAATCTATAAGGAGCTTAGATTCTAATGGAGAGAAAACATGTGTGACTATAAAATACATAAATCATCAATAATGAAATAAATATATAGCAACTTGTGAGCCTGGGTGAGAGGGCACTAGCAGTTGAGGGAAATCAAGAAAGGTTTCACCCAGAAAGTGATGCTTCAATTGGGTTTTGAAGGAAGAATGGTATTCTTGCGGAGAGACATGTGTGGAGGACAGATACAGAAGAAGAAATGTCATATGTGAGAAGTAGAAAAGACTGGTTGGATTGTAGAGAGAAGGAAGGAGAGTAATAACTGCTGATATTACAAAAATGTTTTAGGGCTAGCTCTAAAGCTAAACATCCTAGAAGCAACAGAAAATCATTTGGGCAGGGGAGTTGACATGGTCAGAGCTGCATGTAAGGAAAAAAACCACTTTGGTAACAATTAATATGAAGGACTAGAGAGGTGAGGGAGAAGTCAGGGAATCCAGTTAGGAAGCCATTGGAAAAATAGATGAGAGATATTGTAGTCCCAAATTAAGATGATAATCTGCCAGACAGAGAGAAGGGGTAAGATGCAAAGATTATTGTGATGGTAAAAAAATGGAAAGACTTGGAAACTGATTGATTAGCTATGTGAAGTTCAAGAGATTTAGGTGTCCATGATAAGACTAAAGTTTCTGGGAGACTAAAAGATGGTGGTACCTGACAGAAATAGGGAAATTTGGAAGAAGGAAGTATATGAAGGGAAATGAAATGAATTCAGTTATGGATATGTGAATAAGATTCTTCTAGAACAACCAGTTTAAAATGTCTATCCGGCAGGACTGAGGATAAAGACTGGGACAGGATATATTTATAAGTTATCTATCTGTCTATCTATCTATCTATCCACACATCTATCATCTACAAAGACATGATAGTTTAACTCAAAGGAACTGATGAAATTAGAAGTTGTAGAGAAACAGATTTAGACTCAGAATGTAGAAGAATCACCTAATAATTAGAACTATTCAAAAGTGGAATGACCTGCCTGTTAATGAGCTGCCTGTAAGGAGCTCCCTTTCACTGGCATCTTCAAACATTTTGTAGAATATGTGATAGAAGATTGACAATTTGGGTAAAGGATGAACTCCATAACTTTTAATGCCTCTTCCAGTCCTAAGATTCTAAGATTCCCTTAACCCAGTCAAAGAAGCCATAGAAGTAGGTAGGATCATATTCAAGGAATAGGATAGGTGTTGGCAAACATGAAAAAGTCCATCACAGGTTTTTGTCAATCCAAAGAGATGTTTTGCAACCTAGGAGAATTCTTGTCCTGAACATTGTTAGTTCTTTTGGAAGTCTTACTGGTATTCCTTGGTACCTTCAGTATAAGAAAAGATAGTAATAGCCTAGAAAAAAGGGATTATATTTCTTCCATTTTGTTTGAAGACAGTATCTCTAGTCAGACATCCCCCAGGTACTAGATGTGTAAATTTAACCCATTCTTTATTTCTGTGACTTCAAAATTGCAATATCTGCCATATTTCTCTATACCTGCTTGCTAGCATTCACTACTCAATGAAAATGAAAATTCTAGCTCCCCCCCAACTCTCTCTCTCTCTCTCTCTCTCTCTCTCTCTCTCTCTCTCTCTCTCTCTCTCACACACACACACACACACACACACACACACACACACACACACACACACTCTCTCTCTCTCTCTCTCTCTCTTACCATCCCCAGATACCATCTTGCCCTGGGCTCTACACTATAGGAAAACCAACAAGATGGAAATACCCTGGGGTATTTTCTGGGGTTCAGAGTTATTTGAGTTATGTTGCAATTTCTACTACAGCCATATCCTAGTTTTAGTATATTTTTATGCTCTATCTGCCTTTAATTTTTTTCTCTGTCCACAAATTCATGCCAATAAAGCAATGGGAAGCACAAAAAGATCTTTGTTTAGACTTTTGGTTTGGCTTTTTTTTAAGCTGTCTCTCTTTTTCATATGACTGGAAAAAAAATATGAGCTTCTGTCTGTGTTTAGGAATTGAAGACACCTTTCGGACAGCTGCCACAGAAGTAAGCCTGCTTGCAGGAAGTGAAGAGTTTAATGCCACCAAACTCTTTGAAGTTGGTAAGTTGCTGTAAGATTTTTATCCCAATATTGATTTAGCTTTTTTTCTTCTTTCTGCCTTTGCAAAACCATCTTTGGATTCATCTTAAGGCCTCATATTCCTTTCATTGGACCTAATTCTTCCAGAACATTATTTCTTCTCCACACATTCCCAGAAAGAGAATAGCAGAATTCAGACTTGAGCCAGAAAGTACTGGCTCTCTATCCCAAACCATTTCCCTGCTGGGGGAGGAGGGAATTAGTGGGGGATAGGTAGGAATAGGAAAAATCCCAAGTCTGGGCTAGGGTGATACTGGATTTTACTGCTTCAGTTCTGTAGCTTTCCCTTTTCCCAAACAAGGAAATCAAGGAAATCAATAAGAAAGCATATGAAATGAGGCACAGGAATATATAAACTCCCAGGTCTCAATTAACCTTAGTAACTGGTAATAGAACTAGTGTAAAATAGTTTTTCAGGCATTTATTCCCACCTTTTTCTCCTACATCCCATCTTAAAAAAACTATTGGTCACCATGTTGAATAATTTTTTAATTTGAGTTACTTTCCCTGCTTCCAGCTAGGATGCAACCAAGTAATAGGTAAGAGGAAAAAGACATGAATGGACTAGGACTGTGTACATATTAATTAGCTTGTAATTAATCAAGGAACTATTACAATCATCAATAGGGTTATAGGTGCATTCCTTATTATAGTCTATATTCATTCTGTAGTATCATTCAATCAAGGTTATGGTAGAAGGAAAATTATTGCAATCATGATTCCCCAGATTGAGGTTATAAACCATAATACTGTAATTGAACATTACATTCAATGGTGATTTCTTCTTGCTCTTTGGTCTTCTTTGCTGACTCACCATTTCTGTTCTATTTGATAGAATCCTTTGGCTTCATCCTGACTCTCCTTCTTCTCTGTCTTCTTTGGTGATTTCATCATCTTTCATGGGTTCAGTAATTACCTCTCTGGTGCAACATCATCCATCCCTGGCCTACTGGACCTCCCATTTTGGTATCCTTCCTATAGGCATCTCAGATTCAATATTTATTAAGTAGAGTTCACCATCTTCTCCCTAAATCTCTCCCACCTCTGAACTTCCCTTTTTCTGTTGGGGATATCATCATTCTCTATCCATAACAGTAATCAGTCAATTGCCAAGTCTTATTCAATCTCTCTCTATGTACATATTTGTCACTCTAATACAGAATCTCATCACCTTTCACATGGAATATAGTAATACCTCCTAATTGGTCCCCCTGTTTCTAGTCTCTCCCCCTCTGATACATTTTCTGCACAGCTTCCAAAATAATCTTCCTGAAGAACAGGTTTGACCAAAAGTTTATGTGATTCTCTCTTGCCTCTAAGAGAAAATAGAAACTTTTAAGCTTGGCATTCCAAATACTTTCTCAATCTAGTTCCAGATTCTTTACAAACTCATATCATTCTTCTTCACATACTATAATTCAGCCAATCTACCCGTCTTGTGGTTCCCTCTCCCTCTTCCATACCCTTGTTTGTATCAGTGACCCAATCACACTCTTGTTGAGAATGCACACACTTTGCACTTCTACCTCTTCAAATTCTTACTTTCCTTCTAGGATCTTGGTATTTCTCAGAAAAAGAGAGTTGTTTTCTATTTTCATTCATCACTTTGCCAACTGGCAGAAAAACTCATTCCAAAACATTGTCAGGGTTTTATTCTTACTAGAAAAATTCAAAAATTCCCAAATTAGTGGCTGAGGGAGCTTGACCAGTAGACCCTTTGCAGCCTTTCATTTATGATCCTATGAAATTTATGGACAGTGTATAGCAGAGGATTTAGCCATTGAATTTCAGAATATAAGAGCAGTCCAATGGTTCTTTATGTCAAAGCAAGTACTCCCATGTGCTTCTGTGTGTCTTAGACTATCTAGATAGTGGGCAATCAACCCCAAACCCAGTGTGTGTGTGTGTGTGTGTGTGTGTGTGTGTGTGTGTGTATATATATATATATATATATATATATATATATGTATACATATATATATATTAGTTCCATTTTTCTTTCTGTTCTTTCCCTCATTGAATCTCCTACTTTTCTTAAATTATTTCCCCAGTATCCCTTATTCCATGATTGACAATCATTGCCTAAACACTGTAATTATAGGTGCCAAATATATAGAACTTGAAGATCCATCAAATGCTACTTATTGTCTTTTTCTCTGTGAAAGTCTACAGAATCAGGATTAGGAAGAGAGAAGGCAAATATATGAAGGATATGAATCTTTTAACTATCTACATGATGGACCCAAAAGGTTTAGGGTCTCTGTGTTCAGGTATTAGATAATATTTTATCTCTCCAGCTAGCAAACTTTTTTTAAACAGGGGCTTTATAGAGGCACAATGCTTTATTCCAAAGGCATAATTGTAATGAAAATTAAAGACACTACAGTAGGACAGTAAAGCCAATATTTTGAAAGAAGAGTCTTCTAATAACTTTCAAATTATACTGCTTAATCTAGATTAAGTGATTTCTACAGTCCCTATCAGCTCTAAAATTCCTATTGGGGCAATGTCTTTTAGACATAAATATATTGGCTTAGTTTCATCAAAAAAGAAAATCAATATAAACCATACAATTTCTACATATGCAATCACAAATGTCACACTTTCAGGAAACTTCACCTGGGGGGGGGGGAAAGCAAACTCCTCCATTTGAACTTTTCTGATGGTGTTTGGAATATAGTTTAGTTTTGCTTTTGAAGTGCAAACCCTTAGTGGAAAATTTTCAGTGGCTTTCCAGATGTGTAATTCACAGGATCTATCATTTACTGTGATTGCTCAAGTAGCTAATTGAATCCATAAAAAGCACATAATTTCAAGCTAGAGGGAACCTTAGAAATCATTTAGCCCAGCCCCACTCACTTTACAGGTGAAGAAACAGACCCTTTCTGATTTTCTTCCTGTTATCCATATTTATGTCAAAGATACTAACATTCTACCCTTCGTGCTTGCTCCAAGCCTTAGCATCACCTTTGACTCCTCTCTGACCCCTCACCCACAACTGGTTGTCAAATCCCATCAATTTTACCTCTGTGTCTCTCATAGATTTCTCTTTTTTTTCCCTTTCAACTGCCCACATAATTAGACCAGGTTCTTTTTTTATTCTTATTTATTCCCTCTCACTAACTTCTACTAGGAACCACTGCCAGGTTAATTTTCCCAATGTAAAGTTCTAATTATATCATTCCCAAATCAAATCTTAATGGTTCCCTGTTGACTGCCAGATAAAATCTATACTTCTTATATTAACATTCAAAGTTCTCCCTGATCTACCTGCAATATTGTGTATCCCTTTGTACCCATGATGCAATCAAACTAAACTATTCATTATTCCTTCAACTTTTGAATTTATGAAATCCTACCCATCTTTCAAGAGTCATCTCAAAAATACTACAACTTCTACAAAGGCTTCCCTGATTACCTCCTCCCCCACCCCGAAAATGAAATTGGGGTTAAGGGACGTGCTCAGGGTCACACTTGAACTCAGGTCCTCTTGATTCCAGAACTAATATTCTACTACTGTGCCACCTAGCTATACCCTCCTTCCCCCCATTACAGTCAATTAGAAGCAATTCCTCTTTTTTCAGATCTATCACAGCATTTGGTATATACATCTCACATTCTACTTTGTACATTAGTTATTGCTACCCCTACACATGAGTTTTATCTCTCCTACTATCAGGGATAATATGTATTTGTCTTTTTATTAGTCAGTAGCACTCAATATTTGCTATGTGTGTGAATGAGCTTCAAAGAGGCTGTGGTTTAGCCAAGGCAAAAATGAGAGCATCAGCACTAGAACTTGGGATTCCTGGCTTCCACTTTTCTTTCATTCTTTGTTCAATGCTTGGAGAGTCAAATAAATAAAGCACTGTAATAGAGAGGAATTTTCTAAGCATCCTTTGATTTCCAGGACAACAAGAATTACCAGTTATAATTTTTTTCATTCATTTTGGAGAGTTATTCTTGATCATTCTTGGTTCTAAATTCATATAGCAGCTTGACTAGATATAATATGCCTTTGGGGTTCTGCATATGATCCAATGATTTTCCCTTGACCTTTTTCAGACACTGACAGTTGTGAGAGATGGATGAGCTGCAAGAGTGAGTTTTTAAAGAAGTATATGCACAAAGTGATCAATGATCTTCCTAGCTGCCCTTGTGCCTACCCAACTGAGGTTGCCTACAGCACAGCAGAAATCTTTGACCGTAATAAGCGGAAAGACTTCCGCTGGAAAGATGCAAGTGGACCAAAGGAGAAGCTGGACATCTACAAGCCCACAGCCCGATACTGCATCCGATCCATGCTCTCCTTGGAAAGCACAACCCTGGCAGCCCAGCACTGCTGCTATGATGACAATATGCAACTCATTACCAGGGGAAAAGGTGCTGGCACTCCAAACCTGATTAGCATCGAGTTCTCTGCAGAGCTCCATTACAAAGTAGACATTTTGCCCTGGATAATTTGCAAAGGAGATTGGAGCAGGTATAATGAAGCCCGGCCTCCAAATAATGGTCATAAATGTACAGAAAACCCTTCTGATGAAGACTATTTCAAACAGTTCCAAGAAGCTAGGGAATATTAATAGGATGGGTCTATTCAACCTTTAGGGAAAGGAGTAATTATATACCTAGGACCTGTGACACAAAATTTCTGCACTGATCTGCTTGAAATGGGGTTAATCTTCTTCTTTATAGTATATATGTATATTTGTATATAATACATGTGTATTTTTCATAAGGTACAGTATGGGTCTGCAGAGAGCCATGGGATTTTTTTATATGAAATCATATACACCCCTGTATGCATATTGAGAATATTGTATATGGTGATTAAACCTATATGGAAAGGAAAAAAAAATAAGCCAGGAAAATAAGCAGGAATAAGTAGTTGGTGTGATTGAACTCATGCTTTGACCCAGTATTTCAGAATATAGGGAGGGAAAGGGCAAAGAAAGGTTAAAAGTTTTAAACATTATAAACAGTTTTTATATATAACTTATTTAATATGAATGTGACAAGCATAACTTTTCTCTGGAGCTATATTAATAAAAATATTTAGTCACATCTCTAAGAATAGAGAAAGAAATTGTCCTGGGGGAAGTAGAAGAGAAAGGGAATATTAATGACTTTTTTAAAAAAAACAAACACAAATGCCAAAAATGAAAAAGAAAAACAACCTCAAACCAAATATTATTTAGTCCTAAGGCACCTTCTTGAGGTTCAGGTTTCCATAGGCCCCTTGTTTCAAATTAGTGCTGAGTTTGGCATTTCATGGCAAATCTAGGGCCTGGTTTTTGCAATGCCATCAAAAGCCTCTGGAATATAAGGTCATTATTTGTTTACTTGGATGTTTCTAGAAAAAGCCAAAAAGGCACCAAAACTTTGGAGTTCTCATCTATGCCTTAATAGGATCTGGAAATCACAGGAATTTTAAGCATTTAGAAGGAAATAGCACTTTTTTGAAAGAGGAACAAAATTCTTAGAAAATAAAACTCACTGTTTGTTTTTATACAATCTCACCTTTCTCCTCCCCCATCCTCATATACTCTCAGTTTGCAGTTTAACCAGTAAATGCTGTTGTTTAAAGAAGGACTTGGGGCTGGGGATCCCAAATTGTTTTTAGTGTTTTAAGAAAAAAACTGCATTATTTTTGTAAAGTATTTATTGAGTTTTTGTGTCTCGTGCATCAGGCAATTTTGATATGGTCTGCTTCTGTAGGGTGGGATTTGGTGCAAGTAAAAGACAGATTAGTAGGGAATATTTTACTTGCAAAACTCCAGAAAAAGAGAATCTATTAATAAAATAATTATAGTATGTATGCCTGGATTTTTTATTTTATAACACTATTTAGTACCTCACGAGATATGGGTTGATAGAAAGAGTCCAATAACTCAAATTTGGGTTTCTGCTCTGCTATTTGTCAGAAAATATTAGACTTGAAATCAGGAAGACCCATATTTATGAGTTCAAATTCGACCTTAGACTTGTACTAGCTGTATGATTCTGGGTAAGTTACTTAACCCTCTTTGCCTCAGTTCCTCATTTATAAAATGAACTAGGAAAAGAAATGTCACCCCTTCACTACTCCTGCCAAGAAAACGTCAAATGGGGTCACAGAGAATATGACTGAAATGACTGAACAATTTTCCATTTGTCAGATGCATGGCTCTAGAGGGAAAAATCACTTGACTTCTGAATATTAATTCCTCATTAGTCAAATGGAGCTAATAATATGTATATTACTAGCCTCCTTACATAACCTCCTGAACTGAACAACGTTGAAAGCAGCAGGCCCTTTTATTTGATATACAATCATAGTAGCATAGATTGAGAGCTAGAAGGGAAATTAGAAGCCATCTAGTCCAAAACTCATTTTCAAGTGACTTACTAGATCATAAATGGCAAAAAAGAAGATGCGAATGATAGATTTTGGAACTTGAACCCAGGCCTTCTGATTCTCAGTCCAGTGTTTTTTTTTTTCCACTAGCTTGCATAAATGATACTCCAATTTTCCTTCTTCTATATCCTGCTAACTGGTATGGTCTTCCTTCCCCAGAATACATGGCTTTTTGTTCTTTCCTACCTTCCCTTTTGTTCAATTGTGTCCAACTCTTCATGACTCCATTAGGGGTTTTCTTGGCAAAGATATTGGAGTGGCTTACCTTTTCTTTCTTATATGACAGAAGAGAAAACTGAGGCTAATAGGATAAAGTGACTTGCCCAGAGTCGCTTAAAGGATAAGTATCTGCGGCTGGATCTGAACTCATGAATATGAGTTCCTGATTATTTTAGTGAGAATTTAACACACTGTACTACCTCTCTGCAATTGTAGAGCGTGTCCCTTTCACAGGCAAAGCAATCTTGGGCAGCAGTAATTATCAGACAGAAGACAAAACTGCCTGTCATTGTTAAGTAAAGTTCTGAAGATTAGCCCTAATGGAAAAAAAATGAATGGGATGTTTACATTAGTGTAACAAAACTTCCTCACCGCTCCCTACAACTTCACTCCAACATACACAGGTACACATACACATACACAGAAACACAGCTCCTCATGTAAATATGTGAATATATGTATGCATATGAGTAGGTATGGATATATGCTCCTCTAAAACCAAAGGTGGCTTCTATAGTTAATTTAAAAATTAAAACTAGTTTTTTTTTAAGTGGCTAAAGTTCTAGATCTAGAGCTAGGAAGGTCTAGATTCAAATCCATACTAATTAGTTGGGAAGGTAACAGTCTCTGTCTCAGTTTCTTCATATGAAAAAGGCAATAATTATAATAATACATTTCTGGGTTATTGGTAAGAATCAAATATGTAAATCTTAAAAAACTATATGAAAACTAAGTATTATTATGTCAAGCCTCTCCATACTTTAGCACCATAACATAATTGCCTTTTGTTTCCCCTTTAACAATTCTTCCCATAAACTCACCAGAAGAGCTCTTCACCTGTACTGTATTCAGAAATTCTAATTATTCCACTGTTCATGAATTTATCCATTCAGCAGCTTCCTATAGTCACAGGAAGTAGGAAGAAGTACAGATCTATTTGATAAAATACCTAAACTCCCTCTTTCCTTGTAAATGTGAGCACCCTAGAGGGATTAGATCATTTTCTTCAATCTTCTGAAATCCCAGAGTCAAACAAGATGCCTGTGTCTATAAACTTACACCAAGAGTTACCAACCTGTCACCAGAGCAAGGCGCAATCAGTGAGTATAAAAAGCAAAATGGGAAAATTATATCTAAAGCATGGTTGTTTATGTACTCCTTGTCCTGTTTATTCAAAGAGTTTCCAAATTATTCAATCAGTTTTTTTCCTACTTCAGAACTTCCATTATCTCATACTCTGATTTCAGGGAGGTACTTGAAGAAAAGCAAACAAGTTTTTCTGATTTTATGTGAATGTGTAAATACAAAGCTATAGGTTTTACCCTTCTTTATTAAAATTTACATTTTAAAAGCAATGTATATTATTCCAAACAGATTTCTAATTGGAACAACATAAGAATTAAAAATATGAACAAAGTAGGCCTTTGCCTATTGGAAAAACCCTTCAGTTCCTTTCCACTATCTTAGTATCTCACTTCTGAAAGATGGTAGATCTCTGATCTATGCCAATCTGGAACAAATACTGGTTCTGAAACCTCACGAGGGAGAGGCAGGCTTTTGTGACTTAGGTAACTGAGTTCCTATTCATAACAGCCCTGTAAGAAAAAAAGAGAGGAATAGTCACCAAGTTAGCTATTAGAAGCTTTTAAGTGGAACGTTTATCTTTGTAAGGAGCAGTGGAGAGGCACTATACAATAAAGTGAGTACAGAACCTGCATTTGCTTCCCAGAAAGACAACACAATTGGATGGAAGACTAGCTCCAGAATCATGAAGATCTGACATCAAGTTTTGCTTCAGTTCTATCTTGGTGCTATGACCATAAGCAACTTATTTAACTTTTCAGCGTACCAGGCTTTTAAGACTTGAGCAACACGTATTCATCTGTCACAAGAGAAGGTAGTTAATAACCATTTATTAAGCACTAGGGACTATAGAGACTAAGAGACTTAAGACTAAGTAGCATGGGAGAGACAATGTGCAAATACCTATGGACAGACACATAGCATAAAAAAGAAATATTGACATAAAAAGCATTAGAATTTATGGGATTGGGAAAGTTTTCTTTTGAAAGTAGAATTTTAGTGGAGACTTGAAGAAAGTCAGGGAAGTAAAGAGGCAGAGATGAGAAGAGAGAGAATTTCAGGCATGGGGGACAGTGAAAATTCTCTGAATCAGCAGATGGAATATCTTGTTTAAGGAAATGTAAGGAAGCCAGTGTCACTGTATTATAGTGTATAGATGGAGCTGGGGGAGAGGGTATAAGAATACTGGAAAATTAGAGGCCATGGGGAGGAGGAAGGCCATGAAAGGTCTTTTTTTTATTTGATCCTAGAGATGCTATGAATTTTATTAAATAAGGGTGGTGACAGAGAACTGTGTGCTTTAGGAAAATCATTGGCAGTAAGTGGAAAATGGATTGGAGTGGGGAGAAACTAGCAGATTATTGCAATAGTTCAGGCAGAGAAGATAAGGACCTTTACCATGGTAGTGTCAGTGTCAAAAAAACATAAGGGAGTGTATCCAAAAGATGTTAGAAAGGTAAAATCAACAGGTCTTGGCCACTCATTGTCTATGGGGAGTGAGAATGAGGAGTTGAGGGTGACAACTGGTTGGAAAGCTTGGAGGACTGGAAAGATGATAGTACTTCAAAAATAATGAGCTTGGTTTTGGATATGTGTGTTGAATTTCTTCACTTGGAATTCCCTAGCAATCATTAAATCACAAATCTGGACCCTTCAAAAAATACCTATAGTACTTAACTCACAGGTTTTTTGTGAATTCTAAATGAAATATAACTGGATCACTTTGCAAATGTTATAAGTAACAACATAAAGGCTGTGGTAGCTTATAATGTAAAATGCTATTTATATGCCAATCCTGAACATTTCTTAAGTCATATTTTAGCTCTTTGGTGACTCCAGAGGAGAAGAGATAACTTCGGAATGCCTAGGGACTACAAAGGATCATTCCCACCAAAATGTTATTAAGAGCCCTATCATGAGAAATAGACACCAGTCTCCCTCTAGTGGCTCAGCCTAAAGAGACATTAAAAGGTTGAGTTAGACAGGGGACCCAAAAAGATCATGAGAGGGGATTCAAGGATTTATAGATGAAGACCTTAGTCAACTCCCTCAGTTAATTTCCTGATTGAAGAAATTGAGACCTGGCTAGGTTAATTCTATTCCTTTCCCAAGTTCACCGGAGCAGTATTTAATAGAGTCTGGAGTCCATATCCTCTTCCTTTAATCTAGTACCCATTTCACTGGAATCTGCCATCCAAACCATCATAATCATGCATATCAATTGACAGATTTGCTTCTTTCCAAAATTTAAAAAGCCTCCCCAGAGAGTAAGAATTGCTACCACTGAAGATAAAAGGGAGAAGTCTGGGATTACAGAACTATATTGTTATTAGCTTAAATCTGTTGCCAAAATCCTTACTCTACTTCTAGTTACTTAGAAGCAGCAACATGCTGGTAAAAATTCAACAGCCAGCTTTTAGGGAAAAAAAAATTTAAGTAGTATACAGGACATATTTTAAGCTTAATCTGTATTAACATATTCTCCATCACTTTCTTAAATCTAGACAGTAAGCAAAACAATGTCAAGCCCTGATTTACAGTGTTTGTTCATTTCCAAGATGTAAATGCCCACATGGAAAATTTCACAGTCAGATTTCAAGAATACTGGTATAAGCTGGCTCAGGCAGAAGTATCTAATACTAATAAATTTGTGGTAAAATAAGGAAACATTTCAAATACTGGAATAAGTTTCAAGAAGTGGAAATATCTCACAGAAGGTCTGCATCTCACAAAGTCCTCAGCATTGTTTTCCTAGCTGTGCTAAGTCTGTTGTAGTCTAACATTTAAAACTGTACCAACCTCATCTCTAATAAGAAGAGCAAATTATACTCTCTATAATCTGGCTAGCTCAGTATCAGCTCAGTTACCTTACCTTTATCGAACCTGACCATTAAGTGGTATGAGATTATAATTTTCATAATGAGCTGTGGGATAGGGAAATTTAAGGGGGATGGGATCAACTCCCCTCAATTTTGAGGACAGGAGATGGACAAAGAACATAACTAAAATTACAGGGTATATATTTAATCATGACTAGAGTGAGAACTGGGACTACTTGTTCATGCCTCAGAATCTGGTATTTTCCAGTTTCCTAATGCTTCTCTCAGTTCTTATAGATGCCATATTAATCAAAATGCGCAGTAAAGAAGTGTAAACCAGTTCCAAGCTTGTGTAAGGTGAGTGAAGAAAAATAGCAGCAATGGAAGCAAGGGCCCAAGAAGATGAAAGGTAAGCACAGTTCACATTCCTCCTCCCTTTTCCAATCCTCTTTGCTTTCCTCTGGAAATGCAGTCATCTGGGTCTCAGTTTTACTATCTGTAAAGTGGGAATAAAAGTATCTTTCCTATAATCAGTATTTTCCCTCCAGAATATACCTGTATATTTTCTTTCTTTAAAAATCTATTATGAGGAAAGTGATGGTTACCCTGTACTTTATATACCCAGTATACCTCTACCTGGTACAGGTATAGTCAGACAATTTCTTGAGTTTAGGGAATGACATTTTAGGAGAGATATTGGAAAGGGGGGACAGTCAGATAGTGAAGTGGATAGAACACTGGGTTTAGGATCAGGAATACTCATCTTTGGGTGTTTAAATCTGGTCTCAGACTCTTAACTAGCTGTGTGACCCTG
Organism: Macrotis lagotis; assembly: GCF_037893015.1. Classification (NCBI taxonomy): domain Eukaryota; kingdom Metazoa; phylum Chordata; class Mammalia; order Peramelemorphia; family Peramelidae; genus Macrotis; species Macrotis lagotis. The sequence goes on along the minus strand of NC_133658.1, from coordinate 177,348,274 downwards.
GGCAAGTCATGTAATACTGTTGGTCTCAATTTCCTCATCTGTTAAATAAGCTGGAGAAGAAAATGGCAAATGACTCCTGTATCGCTATCAAGAAAATGCCAACTGAGATCTCAATGAATTGGACATGACTGAAATAATTCAACAAAGTCAAACTGATGAAGGGAAACATGTCCAGAGGAGGATACTCAAAATGGTGAAAGCATTAGAATCTGTGCCAAATCAAAGCTCATTGAAGACTTGGGAATGTTCAGGTTGGAAAGAAAAACTAACTTGAAATGTGAAAGATATCCTTTGATATTTGAAGACATAGTGAAGAGGGCTTGTTTTTTTCTAATTGGTCCAAGATGGAAGAACCAGGAACAAAAGGGGAAGTTGTAAAGAGGCAGATTTAGGTTCAATAAAATGAAAAATGTTCTAACTTTTAATGCTGCCTCTTGAAGAAGTGGTTCATCCATTAGTCTACTTTAGTCAAGGTTGACCACTTGATACAAAGGTAATTCCCACATACTTAAAGGTTGGATAAGAAGTCTATGAAATCCACTCCAGTACTGGGATTCTGTGATCTCATTTTAGTGGTGCAGTCTATATTTGAAAACAGCCTAAATTTGTGCCAATAAGTTATGCAAATTAAAAATATTTATTATCATTTGGGAACAATATTTTGTTTCTGTTGACTATATTAATGGAAAGAGTTTCTAATTTTAAATCACAAATGGAAGCTCTGAGATTCAAAAAATTTTTTCTCTGAAGCTAAAAATCAACTCAATTTTCTGAAATAATGAGACATGAAAATATCTTTCATTTGACTGTGGCTGCACATTGTGTCTACTGTTAAAAAGAATTTGGGGAACAGTTTAGGAAACTGCAGATTCAATATGGATCAACAATGTGATTGGCAGTTAAATAAAATCCTGTACTATCCTAGACTAAGATCTACAGATAATCCTTGAACTTCCTTTTAGCTAATGACTTTGACCTTCTCTACCCCTTTTTATATACAGGCTTTTACAAGAACAGTTCCTAAATACAGTATTAGCTGAATTTGTTGTGGTTGCTGTTCAGTTATGTTAGTTGTACCAGACCCTTTGTGACCTCATTTGGGATTTTCTTGGCAAATATACTGTGGTAATTTGTAATTTTCTTCTCTAGTTCATTTTTCAGAAGAGGAAACTGAGGTAAACAGAGCTAAGTGCCATGCCCAGGGTCATATGACTAGTGAGTGACTTGCCAAGGGTCACGTAGGCCAGATTTGAATTCATAAAGATGAACTTACCTAACACCAGATCCAGCATTCTATCTACTGTGTTACTGAGTTGCCCCATCAGCAATTATGATAAATTAGAGATTTTTGTCTCTTATTCTTTTCCTTAGTCCCCTTCTTGGTTATCCCTTAGAAGCAAAGTAGTCAATGTACAAGTAGATGGAAGAAAACAGGGGAAATGAAAATGGCCTAGATAGTCTACTAACTATATTTCATCCCTTTATAATCAAAAGTAGAAGAATTATATTTCTCTTCTAATGAAATACTGGGAATTTCTCATAGAATTTCAGAAACAATCTAATCAATCAGTGATGCTTAGGACAAACAGGTTCAGAACTAGATCTCAAAATCCATTTGTCAAATCCATTTTACAAAAGTGGGACAGGGCCTGCAAGGGCATGTGATTTGTCCAATGTCCCATAGGTCACACTCAGAAGTAAGTCTTGAATCCAGTCCTTTGATCCTACAGTTGGGTGGGGCTCTTTCTCCAATACCGTATTGCACCCTTCATTAAGCATCCCCAGGTTTTTCTCATTTTTTTCCCAAGGAAGTGAATGACAGAAAGACCTATTCATTTCTGGAGGAAAATATCTATAATCTTAAATTTGTCACCCTAAAAAGATGAGTATAATAATTCTGGATATGATTCTATTCTGGCCACAGACCACCAAATTTCTAAATAATTCTATCATTTGAATAAAAAAGGACAACCTATAACTAAACTTCTGAATAGGAACCCAACATCCCTGACAAGTCACCCAGTGTCCACTTGAAGACCACTAGCAATGGAATAGTCACTACTATATGAAGAAGTCATATCTACTACTTGGGGATAGCTCTGATTGTTAGAAAGCTGTTCCTTTTATTGATTAGAGATCTCCTGTAATTTCCACTTGTGTACCTTATATATAGTAGGTATTTAATGATGTGATGATGTTTGTCCTTCATTCTCCAAAGATAATGATATCAAAGAGGTGCTGCCATGACAAGCAGATGAACTGAATTTCAGTGAGGGGATCTGTGCTAAGTTACCAGCCTCACTTTTTCCTCCAGTCATCTGGGTCCAGTGGCCAGATATGGATCAGGACAACAGGAGATGGCCCTGTCAAGACAATCAGGGTTAAGTAACTTGCCCAAGATCACACAGCTAGTAAGCATCAAGTATCTGTGGCCCAATTCAAACTTCCATCCTCCTGATTCCAAGGCCCAAACTCTTATCCACTGTACCACCTATATATTAAACACCTAGGTGTTTAATCAGTGTTTGTTGATTGTTGATCTAAGCACTGAGTTTGAGAGCCAAATACTTCTAGGTTAAGTATCCTTAGTTCCTTCAACCACTTTACTAGTTTCCAGATTCATCATGACCTTGCTAGTCTAGACCTGAAACACACCAGCTTGACTGAAATTTGATGGCCCAAACTTATATAGCCTGTGCAAGAGAGAATACAGCAGAGTTATCATCTCCATCCTGGACAGTTAGACATCTGTTAATAAAGTCTAGGATAGCAAAGGATTTTATTTAGCTGCCAATCTCATTGCTGATTTGTATTGGGGTCTGCAGTTTCCTAAAGTGCCCCCCCCACAATTCTTTTTAACAGTAAACACAATGTTCAGCCACAGTCAAATGAAAGATATTTTCATCTACCCCTTATTATGAACTCTGATGAAACAATTAGCCAGGCTGAAGGAACTTTATTCAAATCTTGGATGTTGGCCAAGTTAAGAGAAACCTTTGATACAACAGTTTTCCAAGACCCCAACTATCAGACAAATTGAATCAGGTGCCCATGAAATCTGGGATGTTTGAAATTACTTAAAGCTAAATGTTAGGGAAGGAATATACTTTTAATTCTAACTTCTAGAGAGGCATAGAGTTAAGAAAAAGCTTTCAAGAACTTAAAAGAACTTGAGAAATAATATCTCTTCTACCCCTTTCATTTTATAAATAAGAAAACTGACCAGTCTCTCATTCTGTCCATGGAAGACATAGGACTAGATCCTGAGCAATACTGAAATCAATAGTGGAGCCATATTACCTCTTAATTATTTAAAATGGAACAAAAATAACCCAGCTATCCCTCAACTGATTCCATCTAGGACAAAAGGTAGCAGGAAAGAGTAGCTTCTTAATTCTCAGGGATTGAGGAAGTGCCTTTCTATTATAAATAAGATACAATCTCTTCCACTCAAAACTAACCCCTTTCTTGGAAAAGGGACCTCTACATCCCCCCATAATTTGGACTAGATAAGGTATGAATTTGCTTCCAATTTTTCAGAGTTCAGAGTTAAAAAGATTTGGATCTTAATGAAAAAGTATAATTGGAACTAGAAGACAGGACTTCAAGACAAAGGTCATAGATAACAGAATCATAGAGCTAGAAGGGACCCTAGAGACCATGAAGTCTAAATCACTTATTTTATAAATGAGGAACTTGTGGTGCAGAGTATGTAAGTGCATTGCCCAAGGTAACCAAACTAGTAAGTACCTGAGTCAGGATTTTAAACTCAGGTTCTCCTGACTCCAAAACCTGTGCCACTCAGCTCCTAGACAGCAAGCAAGGTTTCCAATATCCTGGTTGATCATCAAAATAAATGTCTTCTGGCTTTGCACGCATTTTCCTCTCTAGTTGTTGATCAGGAAAACAAGCTTTTGAACTCTGCTTTTTGAATTCTGAAGGATTGCATGGTAGGGAGAAAATTGTTCCTTTAGAAGGCAGATATGTGGTTACACACACACATACACACACACACACACACACACACAGACACTTTCTCATGTCAACATAAAATCAAATAAACTGGAAAATTGTTTACCATGTTTCTAAAAGTCACTGAATTTCATATTTTTTTCAGGTTACTGGTAAGTCAAATCTCATTGCCTAGAAATCATTTTGAATGTATTTTTATGTTGGTACTACACTAAAAGTTACATGCCTGATAATTCCCATTAATTCAATCAGCATACCCCATTCATGCTGCAAATCTGCTTGAGAATACCTCTCCTGATTGAATGAACCAAATTAATGAAAGACTTTATGTGAGAGGCTCTTAGCCTTTTTTATATCCATAGATCCCTTTGGTAATCAAGTTAATCTGTGAACCCTCTGAGAACAGTGCTTTTAAATATATTATAAAGTAAACCTATTTATTATACTGATATAAAGATGTAATGTTTTGCCTATACCTGAAACTTTCCCAAAGATCCCTCTCCTTAAATCCAAAGACCCATGTTAAATGAATCTGCTTTAGATTAAGTGCAAAAAAGGCCTTTGTCAATTTAGAAGTCCTTGAAAGTTTTTGGAAGAAATGGAATAATGTTGTATAAGAAGTCTGTTTGGACTAATTGAAGGACTTGGTCACACATCTGTGGGGCTTACATAAAATCGGAACACTAGCTTAGAATCAAGAATTCAAATGTCTGACTGTAGAGAAGAAGGAATGAAGATGTAAAAAACTGAGATGGAAAGAATTGGTGGCCCTGGGGTAACAGGCAAAAGGAGAAAGAAATAGAAATATTGAACTCTGGAAGAGACCTTTAGATATCTCAGAGCAGAAGGCTTCCAGGTCTGTATGTATTTTTTAAGATACAAAAGGGAAGTTCTAAGAAAAGATTTGTTCTTTTCCCATCTTCTGGTACCTATTAGCAGAGATTTTTTTTTTATTATCTTTTTGCTCCTTTGCCCAAATGTTTACTGGGACTTAAATTTTACCTCAACCAAAGAGACATCAAAGTTCAACTAGAGATTAATATAAATTTGAAATGTTTTAGGAAGATTATGGCAAGTTAAGATAGTGGATTCTTGTTGTCCTTTCTTTTTTTTTTAAATGCAATGGGGTTAAATGACAATAAATTTAAATTAATGCAAATGGCTAAGCCTCCACCTAAATAATTAGAATTTTCCTAACAAAGAGCTCTGAGCAATTGTGATGTAATCCCAATTTTCTAGTTTAATATAGATTCCCAAAATTAGCAGAGGAGGGAACCATGTGGATCTGGGGTCTAGTCTGAAAAAACAAACAACTAAATATTGTGACAATAGTTTAGTTTCATCTCTAGAGATAAAGGGGGTAGGGAAGAAAAGGTGATGAAAAATCTATTAATCTATGATTTCCTATACCCTCAAGCAAATTTCCTATACCTTTCTCAAGCAAAATTATATATTTAATTCAGGAGATTTGATATTCAGACACTTAACTGACTAGTATCTGGAAGGTCCTGAAAGTTCAAGTTCTCAACAGATTTGGGATTGGCAATTTGGCAAAAGCTCTCTTGACTTCCTTGTCATTGTTTTTTTCCATAAAGGCAAGATCAAAAAGGATATGATCTTAGAGTATAGAAATTTAGAGTTTAAAGTGCAAATAAAGAAATTGAAACTCAATGGGGTTAAGTGACTTTCCCAAGTTCACATAGGTAATATGTGTTTTTAGATTTTGAATCAAGGTTCTATGACTCCAGAATGAAGTATGGAGGGGGAGTAAAATAGATCAAGATAATTTTTTTAAAATATGTTTAAAATGTATATATGAACTATTTTTATTACTATTCTACTAGAATAATTAAAGCAATATAATTTTATTAAGGAAAAATGACAGTGTAATATCCTTTATAAAGATGGAGAATAACTTTAGAAAAGACTAAAGCTAAATAGCCCATATGGAAGTTACACCCATGAATTTGTCCTCATTAGTTTGCAGCTACATGATCAAAATCCCACGAACAGCTATGCTTGTTTGGCATAAAAAATTTTATGCAGTCTATTAAGAGTAGGTTTCACAGATAAAAAAAATTTAAAGGAACCTAAGGAATCCTTCAGATCAACAAAGTCATTTTGAAGATGAAGAAACTAAGTCTGAAAATTAAGTGACTTGTCTAAGGTCACCCAGCTACAAATGATTGGGTATCCATGCTTTGCCCTCCATTTTCAATTGAAAAGCTGAAAAGAATATATCACTGCTTTCATCATGTCTTTAGTATTTCAGAATTCTTAAGTAATTACGTAGTGAATCTAAGAACATTGGTATATGTGTGTACTTCTATGAACAGAGCTATAAATTAATGCACAAAGTGTTTGGTTGTTCATTTTAAAGCTGATCTAATATTTCAAGTAGGTTAGAGATTAGAAGAATGGGGATTTTTTTCCAGAATTTGAGAGATCCACAGGAACAAATTTATAGCAAAGGCAACTTCCATTTGGACCCCACCAGAAGAACAAAGTTTAGATACAGATCTTTCCTTTTAGATCTCTGTGTAGGGATTTGGAAAGTCAAACACATGGGACCATTGCCTTGCCTGGACTAGCAAAAACAACATCATCCTTAACCATTTTAACGACAGGATTATTGGCTTTCTTTGAGATACTCAGCTGCAATAGCAAAACCATTCATGGATTTTATGACCTGGCTAATTTTCTATCAGTTCTGGGAATAATAAATGTCTCCTGTATGGATGTTCATGTTTGCCTTCAAAATGAAAAGGCCCATTAATAGTACAGAAAATCACTTCATTCTTAGCCATATAGCTTATGAACGATTTTTGAAATATGTCTTAGGCCAGAGAGCAAAATTTCTAGAAATAGGCAGTAAGAAGAATCATTTGATTTTCTTTTGTGTATTCATGTGTATGTATAAATACATATATAATATATAAAGCATATAACTAAAGGCTTGTTTTATTTCTAAATTCCTTTTACGCCTTTAAGGTTCTATTTAGCTAGCTATTCTCTTCTTACAAGTATCTGCCTTCTAAAGATAACAATCTAAATATTGTCAGCCTTCAAGTCACTAATGAAAAAGAGTGTTAACAGATTTTATTAATAACTTACACAAATGAACATTATTTTTCTAACTAACTCTGTTAGCTATGCTTTCTGAACCTGGAATTGTTCTTTGTTCCTGAAGCACTGAACAAAAAGATGAAGAGAATAGTAGTTGTAGCTCTGATTCCAAGAACAAAAGATCCAAACCTGGAACTTGAAGAACTTGAAGAACTCAGGGAAAGAGGACAGTATAAAGATCTCCTTCTGGATCATATCACTTTGAGATCACTGAAAGCTTGTGGATCCCCATTCCAAGTTATGAAAACAGAAAAAAATGTGTAAGAGAATTCAAGCTTAGACCAGACATCCCTTCCCCCAAGAGGAACAAACAAATACAGAATGCAAAGAAGTGGCTAGAAGAATGAGCAAAACTAAAAGTAAAACTATAACCTTGACTATAAAGAATTATTACTACAACAGGGAAGCTCAAGACATAAACACAGAAGAGAATGACTAGAACAAATCTACAAGCAAATCCTCAAAGATAAATGCATCTTGTACACAAGTCTAACAAGAAGGATAAAAGGGATAGGGAATAGGATTGCCCTGAGAGAGGGAGGAAGGAAGAGGAAGAAAGGGGGAAAACAAGATCTCAAAATTGGAATGTTCAGAAAGGAATTAATACAATAAGAAGGGGGCACTGGAAGGGGGAGCTGATGATACTCGAACCTCATACTTATCTGAATTGGAAAGGGACAAAAAAAGTACATATATTTGCAATTATGTATAGAAATACATTTTTTCCCAAGATGAGATAGGAAGGAAAGTGGTTAAAGGAAAGAAGAAGAATAGGGTAGATTATGAGAGTCATTAATTAGACTTTTATGAAATGATACAAAGTGAAGTGAGTAGAACCAGAAGGATAAATTTATATAATAACAGCAATGTTGTAAATACAATCAATTTAAAAAATATAATAATTCTGCTCAACACATGACTAACCACAACTCTAAAAGATTTAAGACAAAACATTCTATTTGCCTCTAAATAATGAGGTGATGGCCTAAAAGAACATACTTAAGCAAATTTTCTTCCTTCACTTTCCCTTTTTTCTTTTGAACATGTTTAACATATGAATTTGTTTTGTATGACTGTGTGTGTATATGTATGTGTGTGTGTGTAGTATTGTTTTTTGTGGTTTTGTGTTCAAAATAGGTGGAAGAGAATCAAGAAATTAAAATTAAATTACTTTTTTTAAAAAAGAAAATTCTAGTGTAGATCTACTTACAGAAAATGTCTAAGTGAAGGTAAAGTAATCCCTATGCAATAACTCCATTATTAAGACTATACCCTGGAAGTGTTATTAACAATTTTAAGAAGATCTGGCTTTTCAAAAATTTGCATAGCAGTAGTTTAGGTAATTAAAAAAATTGGTAGCAACCTAAATGTTCAACAAAAAAAGAATAATTCAATAAAATTGTGCATTAAGGCAATGAAATATTATTATGCAGTTAAAATAGGCAAATATGAGGAATACAAGGAAATCTAAAAATAACTAGATGGAAAAAAATGAAAATAATGAAAATAATGAAAAAAGCAGAACTGGATTATATTGGCAAAGAAAAAAGCAGAACTGGATTATATTGGCAAAGAATGATGATGAAGAACTAAAGGAGGACACTGAAAAGGGGCTTGATAAATTTTATATACTGAAATTGATTTGGTTTAGTTATTTGGGTTGATGTTCAATTTTTTTTTCAATTTGAGGGAAAAAGAAAGAAAAGAGATAATGATAAATACTTTTATGTCTAGCATCAACTATGATGCTCAACTTATACTAAAGAAAGATATCTCATGAAGAGACTAATACAACATCAAGTTTTTCATCTCTGTGTCATTTCATACTTCAGACCCCATGCCCCATACCCAGGACTTGGGAGGGAATGAGATTTATGTAGAATCACAGAAGCTTAGAGCTAGAAGAGATAACACCCTCATTTTGCAGATGAGAAATCTGAGGTCCAGAGAAGCCAAGTGATTTATCCAAGGTCACACAGTAAATTGGGGGTCAAGCTGAGACTCAGGCTTCCCAGGGCTTTCCATTGTACTCTGACTTCTCTACATCAATAACAATTTCAATAATAATCTTTAATCATCAGATGCAGACAGGGAGATAAGTTTAGGAAAGACAAGGTTCTCCCTCTAATGATACAGTCAAGTAGAGGGATAAAACATACACAGAATGGAAGCATGGCAGTTGAGTGGCATGAACCAAATGTTATTTGTGGTTATTCAAGTTAATGGGAAGGAGCAATAAAATATCTGATAAAACTGTCCAGTCCCTGAAGGAACTTAGAACAAACAGTAAAATCAACAGCAATATGCTCAGCACATCCCTTTACCTAAACCTTAATTAAGAGTCAGGGAAGAGAATTTGACTCAGACTCAGGCTTCCTAATAAGCCTGCTTTAGTTAGCAGAAGATTTAGGATCAGTGGTTGTTCTTCTGAAGACTTTGTAATTACTTAATGAAGTGCTATTCTATTCCAGTCAGGGCTCTGCTACTTACTAGCTTTGTGACCATGAACAAGTTACTTGTCCCAGATTAATATCAACTAACTCCATGATCTTAGGTCAGTTGCTCCAGTATTTTGGACCTTGGTTTATTCTTAATAAAATAAAAAGTCTGGAGTGGACCACCTGGTCAAATATGTTTCTCTTAATTAGATCCCTTTTTATTTTCCAGAACCCAATAGACCAGATGTTCTCTAAGAATTCTTCAAGCTCTAAATTTATGATCCCATTACAAGATGATGTCTAAGGTTCCCGAGGTGTAATGAATATCAGCAGAATTGTGAGGAGAAAGACCTGGGTTTCAATCCTATTGGAGACACATGAACTGTGTGACTCTGGAAAACTTGCTTAATGTCTCTAGCTTTCTGTTTTGTTTTGTTTTTAATCCATAAAATGAAAGATTTGGACTCCATTCCTTCTGACATTCCTATAAACTCTCAACATATGATCTGATGACCTCCATAATAGCTAGTTCACTACTGGAATAACAGGAGGAGTTTAATAAATCCCATCTGATGTTAGATGAGATAAAGCTGTGGTTTAGTGAAAAGAGCACTGAACTTAGAATCACAAGACCTGAATTCAAATTCTACTTGGCCATTTACTTTGAACAAGTCTTTGAAATCTTTTGATCTTTGATTCCTCCATCTGTAAAATGAAAGATTTAGACAACATAATCTCTATGATCTCTTCCATCTCTAGATCTAAAATCCTATGAAAATAATGTTTATAGTAGAAGCATCAATGAGCATGCAATAAGAATAGATAAGAACATTTCTCCTGATCAATTAATATCTCCTACCCCTTCTTTTCCTTTGTATTATATCAGGTCTTTTCCTCCTTTATTTGTCTTGTCTCCTGGACATGGTGGTATAGAAAGAAGAGTTTGGAATTTGAAACTAGAAAACCTGGTTCAAGTTTCAGATCCTCTCTTATTAGAGGTCTAATTATAAGAAAATCATTTAACCTCCCTTAAACCAAAGTTTCTTCAATTAAAAAAAAGATAATACATTCATTGCCTCTATTACATGACTATTGAATTAAATAATTGAAAATAGTATTATTAAACAAAACTATGATGCTATGTGTTTTTCTTTGGTACCCCAAATCCTCCCCAACTTTCCCCTTCTTGTGCTTTTCCTTTTTCTTTTCTCCCCTACTTCCATTAAAACTGTTCTTAAATAAACGTTCTATTAACAGCCATTTATGCCTTAGTTTAAGTGTAAAGTCAATGTTTCACTTCTGTCTAGCATATTTATATTTTTAGCTTCTATCACAGTGTGAAATGAAAGAAAGGCTGTATCCCCAGTTAAAGAAGCTTTAAGTATCAGAATGGGAGGGGGAGATATTTCCTGATCTTTCAAGTGTTCTAATATCAAACCATTAGCAGATATTGTTGTTGTTTGTACGCATCTGCAGGTGAGGTTAGCTACCCTTTGAGTTCAAAGATTAAGTCATGTAGGACCTCACAAGAAATCACTTCACATCAAGGAGTAGAAAGGTCCTTAGGGATCATCTACAAATCTCCTAATTAGATCTTTCCTTCCCAATCTGGAACCCACTGAAATTGAGATTCAAGGACTAAGAACTGAGTATTGGACCATTAGTGATAAAAGGACCAGGCACATTTATTAATCCTCCTACATTCAAGGCATTATTCTAGGTGCTGGGGATATGTCAATATCCTTTTAGATCCATGGATCATCTATGATACCTGACCATTCTGTGAGACTCTCACCCATGAACATATATTCTCCATAATAACACAGCTTCCATTACTCACCATTATAAATGAAGCAGGGAAACCTCTGTTCATTGAAGAAAGTTACAGGATGTCATTTTACCAGAGATCTTGAAGACCAATACTGTACCAGGTGGTATGAATTTGGAAAAATATAAAAAAATATAAAAAAGAGGAATAAAAATAAATTCTTAGCTGTCCTGAGTAACTGTGAGCAGGGAACGACATAAGTATAGTGACATTTGAAAGACAAATGAGGCTGCTATAGATCTTCTAGAATAAAAAAAAAAACAGAGAGGCAAACTATAGATGGGGTGGAGAGCAGGGACTTGCAGTGTGGGGTTGGCATGTGAAGCAGAACTGGGCCTCACCTCTGATTGTGAAGGGTTGAATGAATATGTGACTCATGCAATAAGTGCATGCATGAGAATATACTATTTTATTCTTGTAATATACATTTTTATATCTTAAATTAAGTTTTTGCTATTGCATCAGTGACTCCTGTATAGTCTAGTAACAAAATATTGTAGTGGATGGGGACATAATTTATGTACATTGAGTTAGGGAAAAACAGAAGGGAATTTCATAGCCTGAATTCTTAGAACTTAGAAAAACCCTACAATTACATCAAAAACAAGGTATTCTCATTCTGTCAAGGAAGAGGCTAATAATAAAGAAGATCCTGCTAAATTTAGAGGAATCAGCCTAAGAATCAGAAACCTGGGAGTCTTCCTGAGTATAGCCAAGATGATAGAGAAAAACTAGGAAGCTCCCTGAGCTTTTCCCAATTTTCTTTGAAACACACAGACTCTGGAGTGACAAGAGTTCACAAAAAGACTGAAATAACTGGAGAGAATTCAGGAAAAGTAAAAGGGGGATGAAACCCAACATAGGTGGGGAAAGGGAAAGCCAGTGGGAGGTCTAAGTCACAGTGCAAATCAATAAGCTAAGTCCCTGGATCTGGGCTCAGCAGGCCAGAGGTAAAGCAGACCATCAGTGAGGACCCCAATCCCAACACAGAAGGTACACTGTGAGCCACAGCATGCTAGCATAAGAGGAAGGACTGAGCTAGCCTAAAACAGGGACCAAGATGCCAGTACCTGAGACCCCAGTGTAGAAATTCAGTGACCAGACCTCTAGCCTCAGCACAAAAAGATTGGGACTATTTCCCCTGTACCCCAGGATCAGGGTTCAACTTTTAAAATGAGCAAAAAAGCCAAAAAGAAGCCTAACCATAAAAAGCTACAATGGCAACAAGGAAGTTCAAAATGCCCCCTCAAAAAAAGAAAGCAAAAGCCTCAAAGTGGATTATTTATTGGTTTCAAGTTCAAAATATTTTCTTGGAAGAGCTCAAAAAAGGATTTTTAAAACTAAGTAACAGGGCGGCTAGGTGGCGTAGTGGATAAAGCACCAGCCTTGGAGTCAGGAGTACCTGGGTTCAAATCTGATCTCAGACACTTAATAATTACCTAGCTGTGTGGTCTTGGGCAAGCCACTTAACCCCATCTGCCTTGCAAAAAACTAAAAAAAAAAAAAAAAAAAACCAAGTAACAGGTATAAGAAGATGGGTGGGGGTGAGCTTTATGCAGGAGAATTATGAAAAACTGGGAAAAGCAGCACAAAAACTGACTGAAGAAACCAGTACTTTTAAAAGTAGAAAATAAGTTGCAAAAATAAGTGAACAAAATAAATCCTTAAAAAATAGAATTGGGCAAATGAAAGTAATGATTCTATAAGACATCAAGAATCCAGCAAACATAAATGGGGGGGGGGGAGCCAAGATGGCAGTGTGAAGGCAGCATTTCCTGGGACCTCCTTCCCCCCAAAATCCAAAAGCCAAAAAATTATAACTCTAGCCAAAATTTAGAGGGACAGAACCCACAGAAAGACTGAGTGATACATTTTCCCAGTCCAAGATAACTTAGAAGTTCCAAAGGAAAGGTGTGTTTCACCAGGAATGGGAGATGGAAAAAGCCCCAGTCACAGCATAACCCTGGAACAATCTGAACAGGTGGGGAGAGAATTCTGCTACACCAGAATGAGTGTGGAGTGAGGGAGCACCAGCCACAGGTGCAGTGAGAAACTGGAGAAAGCAGCCTGCACCTCCAGAGCAAAGCCCACAGATGGTAAGGGGGTCAGGGAAGACTGCACAAATTCCTCTGCTCTTCCTTGGGGTAGGACTCTGCTGTTTGCCTACACTCAGATCCAGGTTGCAGTTTGGGCTGCCATAACAAGATAGCCAAGCAGGACCCCTCCTTATAGCTCCAGGGCAGAGGAGAGTGAGGAGGTCATCTACATATCAAAGCACAGGCAAAAGAGCATAAGACCTTGGAGGAATAAAGGTCCCAGTGGGGTGCCCCCCCCCCAAAAAAAATCTCAAAATCTTGAAAGTGCTGTAAATTAGTCTTGAGCTGATGAAATGAGTAAACAAGAGAAAAAGAAGAATCTGACCATAGAGAATTACTTTACTCCCACGGAAGATCAAAACACATACTCAGATGACAACGAAATTGAAGCTTCCATATCCAAAACCTCCAAGAGAAATAGAAAATGGGAGCAGACTATGGAGCTCAAAAAAGATTTTGAAAAGCAATTAAAGAGGGGGGTGGAGGAAAAATTGGGAGGAGAAATGAGAGCGATGCAGAAAATCATGAAAACTAAATCAACAGCTTGGTGAAAATACTAAAAAATACTGAAGAAAATAATGTTAAGAATCCAGCAAACATTAACCCCCAAAATCTAACTTCTGGGATACAATTCACTACCTGACAAAAAAAATAATAAGTGCTGTGGAAAATGGAAAATAGTATGGCAAAAAATTAGCCATAATCATACATCTCATACAGTCAAAATGGGTATAGGATTTTGACATAAAGAGTGATACCACAAGAAAATTAGAAGAGCAAGTCAGATCCAAGGAATGGGGAAAAGTTTATGACCAAAGAAGCGACAAAGAACTTCATAAATTGAAAAATGGATAATTTCAACTACATTAAAATGAAAAAGTATGGCACAAATAAAACCAATGCAACCAAGATTAGAAAGAAATGCAGAAAACTGGGAAATATTTTTCACAGCTAATGTTTCTGATAAGGGACTCATTTCCAAAATATATCAAAAAATGACTCAAATTTATAAGAGTACAAATCATTTTCCAGTTGACAAATTTTCAAAGGATATGAACAGGCAGTTTTCAGGTGAAGAAATCAAAACTACAGTCATAAGAAAAATGCTCCAAATCATTATTGATGAGAGAAATGCAAAGTAAAAAAATTCTGAGGTATATTAGATTAGTTAAAATCCCCCCCCCCCAAAGGAAAATTATTAATGTTGGAGAGGATGTAGGAAAACTGGAACTCTAAAGCTCTGTTGGTGGAAATTATGATCTGATCCAACCATTCTAGAGAGCTATTTGGAACTAAGCTCAAAAGGCAACAAAATTATGCATTCTCTTTGACTTATTAATACTTCTATTAGACTTCATTGGATATACAATCATCTGCAAATAGAAGATCATGCACCAACATTTCTTCTACTTTGTTCTTGGCCTGTAGCCTTTACAAGTTGAAGAATTTGCCATTAATGTGGTTGCTGACCTTAAGGCCATGTTCATCCTCGGTGAAGGCATTTGATAGCATGGTTGAAAATATCATCCTAAAAAGCATGGAAGCAAGGACACATCTTTGTTTCACTTCATTGGTTAGTGGAAAATCTCAAGATCATTACCCACTATCCAGAACCCAGGCAAATATGATGTCATGAAATTGATGTGTAATACTGATGAACTTCTCTGGGCAACAAAATTTTGACATAATTTTTCATAAACCCTCATGAGTCATGCTATCAAAGACCTTGGTCAGATCTACAAATACTGTATACAGACCTCTTTTCTGTCCTTGACATTTTTCCTGGAGTTGTCAGGCAGCAAACACCGTATCAACTGTTCCTTGACCCTTTCTGAAGACACCCTGGCTCTCAGGGAAGTGACCATCTTCCAGTTGAAGAATCAGCCTATTGAGGATTATTGCTAGAATCTTAACAGCAGTGACTAAAAGAGAAATACCCCTATGATTGTCACAGTACAATCTCTTCCCTTTACCTTTATAGAGATGGACAATGGAGGCATCCTTAAATATTGGGGGGATAACCTTTTCATGCCATATAACCTAGAAAATGTCAGTCAGTTTTTAGATGAACAATGGACCCCCCACCTTATGGATCTCAGTTGAAATAGAAAGGAGACTAATGGCATTCAAAACTTCTTCAGTTGGAACTTCAGCTAGGGACTGATTGACTTCAACTTGAGGTAAGCAGTCAATGGCTTCTGCATTGATTGATGATGGTCTGTTAAGAACACTATGGAAGTGTTCAGCCCATCTCTCTAGGATCATATCCCGATCATTAATCAAAACTGAGATGCAACAATGTATGGATCAATTCTCTGCTGCTTATGTTAATTTTGGTCTAACAATTAACACCAAGAAAACACAGGTGCTCCATCAGCTAGCACCACACCATCCATATGTGGAACCATCCATTACAGCAAATGGAGAAGTTTTGCATACTTTGGACAATTGATTTACCTTGGCAATATTCTTTCTAGGGAGGTACACATTGACAATGAGGCTGACATAAGCATTGCCAGAGTTAACTCAGTATTTGGAAAGCTCTGAAAGAAAGTGTGGGAGAGTTAGACTAATTAACAAATGGAAAGCCTACAGACCCATTGTGTTGACTTCATCGTTATCTATGAAACCCAGAACATCTACCAGCACCATGTCAGAAAACTGAATTGCTTTCTTTTAAATTTTCTTAGGAAGATTCTGATGATCACCTGGCAGGAGAAGATACCAGACACTGAGGTCCTGTCTGAAGCTAAACTGCCTAGCAATCCAATGTTCCTATAGAGAATGCAAGTACAATGGGCTGGTCATGTTGTTAGAATGCCAGAAGAACACTTGCCAAAAAGACTATTCTATGGAGAACTCTCACAGGGAAGTTCACACAAGGAGGTAAGAAGAAGCAATACTGAGACACCCTGAAGGTCTTTCTTAAGAACTTTGGAATTGATTGTGCAACATGGGAGACCCTAGCACAGGACCAATCAACATGATGTACCCTCATCAGTGAGGGTGCTGAACTCTATGAAAAAGTCAGAATTGAAGCAGTTCAAAGAAAACATGACATACGTAAGTTTAGAGTACCTATCCCAGGTGTTCAAATGGCCTATTTGTGCCCGACCTGTGCTAGAGCTATCTGAGATTTTATTGGGTTGATCAGCTCCAGCCAAAATTTGTCTCAAACATAGTGATATCATTTTGGTCTTCTTTGATAATGAAAGACAAGAACCAACTCCCTAGGTCTATATTCCAAAGAGATAATTTTAAAAAAAGAGAAAAAGCCCCCAAATTATTTATAGCAGCTCTTTTTGTAGTGACAAAGAATTAAAAATTGAGGGAATGTTCATCAATTGGGGAATGGCTGAACAAGTTATGGTATGTGAATATGATGGAATACTATTGTTGTGAAAGAAATCATGAATGATTTTAGACTTTAGAAAAACCTGGAAAGACTTGCATAAACTGCCAGGTGAAGTGAGCAGAACCAGGAGAACATTATACATTCTAACAGCAACATTGCAAGATGATCAACTATGAAGAACACAGCTCCTCTCAGTAGTTCAGTGATCAAGGACAATCCTGAGAGATTTATTATGTAAAATTTGCTATGAAAAAATGCTATTCACATACAGAGAAACAAAACTTATAGAGTGTGATTGAATAATATATTCACTTTTTAAATTGTTTTTATATTTTTTCTTGTTTTCTCATGGTTCCTCCCTTAATTCTAATACCTCTTTCACAATATGACTAATATAGAAATATGTTAAACATGATTGTACATGTACAACTTATAAAAGATTGTTTGCTGTCATGGGGAGGGTGGAAGAAAGGGAGGATGGTAGAAAAATGTGGAAATCAAAGGTTTGCAAAATGATGAATGTGGAAAACTGCCATTGTATGTAATTGGAAAAAAGAAAATGAAAAATAGAACCCATCAAACAAAAATCAAAAGACTGGGAAAAAATAAAAGAGAGTCAGAAACCCTTCCTTTATTTCAGATTTTGCACAAACTACCCTGGGTAATCTTAAAACCATTCAGACTCTTTGACCCTTAGGTTCCTCATTTGTAAAATCTGCATATCACCCCATTTATGCCTCTCCAGGCTCTGCTCTTGATTCTCCAAACTTCTTTCCCCATAATTCATTATCAGCCTTCTCATCCTGGAAGATGTCTCTGCCCATGTGGCTCCTTCCTCTGATTGGTCAGTTCCTTCTGGAACCTCCATTTTAAGAAAGCGCCCAGTTTATCCATGTTTCCTTCTTCATTTCTCTCCTGATTCTTTGGACTTCTTTCTCCACTATATACCTTTTGCCCTACCTCATACACTCCTTATTTTAGCTTCCTTTTATGTGTTTTCTTTCTTAATTAGATTATAAGTTCCTTGAGGGCAAAAATTGTCTTCCTTTTTGCTTATATTTGTATTCCCAGTGCTTAGTACACAGTATCTGACTGGTAGTAAGTGCTTAAATATTCCAACCCTTATAAGAATGTGCAGAGAGCTTGGCTAATGTTATTTTGGAACATGTATAGTTATTCTGTACCTGGTCTGTTCCACTAGCCACATAGTAAAGGAGAGCCCCTTTGACTCTGGAGCCAGAATTGATATACATTCAAAGGCCAACTCAAGACAGTCAGTCTGTCTCTTTGGATATGTGTTTGTATGATTGTGTGTATATGTATGAATTTGGTCTAACACTATCTGTCTACCTGAGTTTTGGTGACAAAAGAGAAATATTCTGTGCAGGTCTGAGTGTAAAGTGTAAAGACCAACATATGACCAGTGAATATTGGTGTTTCATTTTTTCTATAAAGATGAAGAATATTAGAGATAGCTATGATGTTGAAAGATTAAGCTAGCAATACTACAAGGTCATAAACTGGAGTCTCTGCCAGATATTTTTGGTACATTGGAACTTATTTCTATATCTTCAAAGTAAATTTCCCATTATAAAAGTAAATTGGTATCAATGGTTAAATGGAACTGAGGTACAAATCATTGGCAGTAGAGAGACTACTTTGATACTTAATGGTCCTCCTTAGAGCATTAGAGAAATACCCCCATTTCAAATCACCCCCAATGTCTTGGGGTGACCCCTAGGATAATAAGGGGGAATTGCAGCCAGCCTCATTCTAAAGTTTTCTTCTTTCCCTCAGATACTATAATTTGCTGACTCTACATGGATCACTGTCTCTGACATCATGGTCATTTCTCTGTGAATTTATTTTTGCTTTTCCTACAAGTTTCTTGCTCATGTTTACTACCATTTCTTCAATGGTCTTTACCCCAATGGGCATACTTTTGTGATCAAAAACAAACCAAAACAAAAATTACAACAGGAAGGAAAAAGCAAACTTTATCCTTTTCTGTGAGCTTTAAGAATTCAAATGAATTCTATCTGAAAATTATTGAGCAGTCATTTTTTCCCTTCTCACTTTTTATAACCAAAGGAGATATTTGTAAAAGTGCTTATTATAGCACCTGTACATAATAAATATACTCAGTTCCCTTTTCTTCTCTTCCCTTCTCCTTATAACCAAAGTTTCAAAAGTCAGACATTAAAGTTCTGTCCTGAAAGACTCTCAACAACTTATTCCTCTGAGGAGAAAAACTTAGAAAATTCATAAAAACTGAAAGATCTTGCCCTCAAGGTAGAAAAAACACAGGAACAGATTCCCTTGTAGTTATTTGCCCACCCCCAGGTGTTTCTAGTTCCAGTCAGAAACTGGAAGCTAAATAAGACAGAGGCCCTGCAAGTCAGGTGCTCCTGATACACATCATGTTTGGGTTTAACAGAGGCCAAGGGTTGAGGTCTGATCTTCCCTTAATCCTAACAGAGAACATTCACCCATGAGAGATAGGAGAAAGTGAAGTCTGACTCAGATTTGGGTTACATAGAAGACAGGTGACAGCAGAACAGGAGGTTGAAAGATCTGAGTAATTCCACACATACTCTTCCCCACCTTGTCCAACTCAAATATTTGCTATCAAGACAACTGTTTGAGGGCCAGTTTCTAGACTTTTGTGATTTCCCCTTTAGCTATAGTGATGAGTTGCTAAACTGTGACTCTGTCTGCCCATAATGAAATTTATATCTTCTTCAAAGAGGCAAAGTTAGGACTATCTCCTGGTGCAATTGGCCCTTTGTACTTGGTGGCCTGTGGGGTAACTGCATCACTCTGCATTTTTCAAGAAAGGAACAAAGCAACCATGGTCTAATACATCTGGAATTTCTGTTTAAGGGTCTGGCATCCTGAGAATGTATTTTCCTGGCCTGTTTTGAGGAGGTCATCTAATCCTAATGGCATGGAGCATGATAGATTCCATTCATCCCTTGGCAAGACAGAAGGTATAACTTTACAGAAGTTAAGGATGGACATGAGAAGATTCTCTTCCTTCTGAAAAGATGCTAGCTTTAGGATCATTCTTTTCCCTTCCTGTTTCTATCCAGTGATATTCAGGTTTAGGCTCTTGAAGAGAACAGGAGAAATTTTCATTACTGCCTTAAGAGGATTCCACTTTAAAAGATACAGTCTTCCTGAATAGCCTGGACCATGAACATGCAGAGGAGTGTAGCAAGAGGACAGTTAAAGGAGCCATCCACTCCAACAAGAGTAAAAAAAAATATATGGAGGATTTTAAGAGACCATATTAACATCATAAAAATAAAATAAATGGGAAGATAGAGCAAAGACCCAACTCAAAACTCCCTCCATGAAGTTTTCCCCTGCTACTACTACAGGCTCTACCTACACTGGTACCTTTCTTCTCAAGCCTCACATTATATGAACTGCACTTTGTTAGTGTGATTATATATTGTCTTCTTGGTTACATATTGTCTTATACTGTATTGTTTTCTAAGCAGTTTATTTCCCCCAATTAGATTTTAAATGCCTTGAGGGGAAGAACTAATGTTCTAATTTGGTTCAGTTACTAACATAACTATGCCACTTGAGGGCTTAGTTGAATCGTGGAGAGTCTTACCTTGAATCTTGGATCTTAGGGCAGAAGGAAGTGAAAGAAAGGAGTTAAAAGGAAGAAAGATACCTGATTTATCTTCAAATTCTAAGAGACAAATGAAAGTTGTAAACCGAGGTATTTGTAACCTGCTTGGCTAAGTATGAAAGTAGTTTAGCTGAGGCACTGGTAGAAACCTTGGATTAGATACCCCTATAGTTTTTTGTACAATTCCAAGTACATCATGAGGGTGTAATAAGTGTTTATTGATGTATTGATGCTTAGGTCTAAAGAATAAAATAATGAGGAGCTCCTAGAATCCTGGCTTTTATAGGAACCATTAAAGGTCTCATCATCTGTATGATTTGGGACCCAAAAGCTCATTATTCCTAACCAGTTTTCTAAGTCACCTTTCTAAAACACATGTGGTCAAACCATATGAGGCAGCTCATCATCCTCAATTAATGTTTATAGGGCATCCACTGGGTGCCTGGGTTAATACTAAGTGCTACAAGCAGTCCTAGGAAACACATTTCTTCCCTCCCCCCCCTCCCCTTTCTTTCCTCTGTTAATGTACCAGTTGAGAGGCTGAGTTTCCCTCTCCCCCTACCAACCAATTTGTTTCATAGCATCCTGAGGGCTTAACCATATTGCAGGAAGAGGCTGATTTTCCTTTGATGCCCAGAACCAGATGAAGTCCATTTGAGCCTCTCAAAATCTGTTTCATTTTTAACCAGTCTACCCAATGTCTTCTCTGAGGATCAGAGCGATGCCCCGGTTCCACAACCTTCATTTTCCTACTCAGATTGAAAGAAGTAAAACTAGCCACAAAGGCAGAGAGACACAGACAGGCAGAGAACAAGTCAGGAGAGAGAGGGAAGCAGAGGGGCATGGGACAAGCTAAGGTTACAGCTTCCTCAGGGATGGGGGGATACGTGATCTTTATCTAATCAGACAGTCTACCCAGGAAGTCACTGAGATCAAAGAAAGGTGCTTTTTATTTAGCACTGTGTCAACTTAAAAACAGTCCTGCCTTAGACATAGATCTGGATAAGCTCACACCTCTCCCCACCCCCACTGCCATGACCTGTCTCAGCATCTGAACTCTCTTAACATTCCATGTGGAATAAAAACTTGAGCAAAGCGCTGTCCTCCGAGTTACCACAGGGGGAGAAGACGTTTGGCAAAGCCAGGGAAAAAACACCGGGGAGAGCCAGAGGATTCTTGGCTTATTAGAATAAATGGGCCCTTGTTTCTAACCCTACTAGGTAATGATGGTATAAATCACAAAGATTTTTTTCCCCCAGCAGCTCCATTTCTTCACACTTTTCTTTCATAATCTCCCGAGATCAAAAGAGGCATCAAGGAGAGAGCTAGCTGCAAGGTCACTTCTTGTGGACGCTTTCCCTCGCCTAGGGTCCTCCCAGATGGTTTCCAGGGGAAACCAGGTCAGGGAGGCTGAGGGGAAGGGGAATAGGGAAAAGCCACGGGAGCAAAGGGTGTAGCGGGAGAGATGGAGGAGAGGGAGGAAGAGGCAAAGACGAGAAGCTTTGTTGACTTCCCAGTGAGTGGTTGGAAAGAGCCCGAAAATGAGAAGGGCTCAGGGAGGCAGACTTTCAGACAGACACAGGATGGGAAAGCTGGGCCAGAGAAGGACAGAGAGCCCACATGACAGGCACTGGAGGACAGTTAAGAGGTATATAATTTCACTGAAATAAAAAGACTGGAGGCTATGAAAGATTCCCCCCTCTTTTTTAAACAGAGCAGGAAGCTTTGAACTACAGTTCAAAGATAGAGGCATTCCCTCCTTCTCCAGAATAAAGGACTATCAAATAAGGCTATTTTGACTCTGCATGTGCTTTCAGAAATAAAAATATCCAGATCTATCCCATCCCCAGTTTTTCTTTCGAATTGAGTTCATATCCTACTCTTCTTTCTTTCATGAAAACACAAATACCACTCTACTCAAGTGGGTTACTGTTGAGACTTAATTTTATTAACGACTTTTTTAACATCACCTTAATTTCCAGAGAGATATTGTAAAAAAAAAACATTTTGTTAAAATTGCAAAAAGGAATGAAAATGATAAAAAGAAAAATAGTTTATTCAAACTACCCAACATTAACCAAGTCTAATATGAAATGCAGTGTTCTACATCCAAAAGTCCCCCACCTATAGGATGAAGGAAATGAGGTACTCAACCTCAAGGACCAAACTTGATCATTTCAATTCAACTGAATTTAGTTGTATTTTCATCTAGTTTCCTCATATTGTGGAAACTACTATGTGTATTGTTTCCCTCATTCAGTTTATTTCATTTTCCTTTTCTTTTGAATTTTTCATGTTCATAGCTTCTCTCAATAGTGCAACATTCCATTCTATTGATGGATCATAATCCATTTGGCCAATCCCCAGTGTATGGGCGTCTGTGTTTTTTTTTCCAATTCTTTACTACTACAAAAAAAAGAATTACTAAAAATATTTTGATATATGTTTTTGAGCCCAATATTTAATTTAGCATACAATTGTTCTTAGATCTACTAGAGGCTATTTCTGGAGCAGATGAGCTTCTCTGGTATTAAGCAGGTACGTATGTGTGTGTATGCATACATGCATATATGTAAAGCACTGTGTAAGGATGTTACAAATACATAAAAATACATACACATGCCCATATACACACACATATATATATTTATGCATGTATACTGAAATATATGCAGCGATGCCCATTAAATATATTTATTTACATGTATGTAAAATATTATATGTACACACATATAAAATATACATGTAGATGTGGAGCTAAAAAGAATCTAAGAAATCATCCTTAATCCACTGCTTATTGAACAGATAAGGACCAAAGATGTTTGTGACCAGCTCAAAGTCATAAATGCATGAAATGTGGTGCCAGACTTTGAACCCAAGTCTTCTGACTCAAACACAGTGGCCAATTCATATTAGCCCTGAATGAAAGCTGTTTCCTCAACTTCATTATTTGAAGTTTTAGTTATATGATAAATATGACAATTAATTACAGCCAAATGGAAATGTAAAATAAAATTTTAAATAAATTGTATCTGTTTTATCACCATAATATAGCATACAAGGATAAGAAATAGTCTGTTTCTAATTTATTACAAAGAAAAAAGGGGTTATAGAAAGCAAAAAAATTTTAAAATTTCAAATATTGGGGCAACAAGTGACATAGTGGATAGTGGACTATATCTTACTAAGTTCAAATCCAGCCTCAGACATGTAATAGCTGTGTGACCCTGGGTAAGTTACTTAACTCTGTCTCAGTTTCCTCATCTGTAAAATGAACTAGAGAAGGAAATGCTAAATTACTCTGGTATCTCTGACAAGGAATTCCTAAAGGTCTTAAGAAAAGCTAACATGATTTAAAATAACTGAACAACAGCAAAACCAAATATTAACTTATGCTGACAATGACCAAATTACTTTCATGTAAAATATGTTAGCAGTGGAGTAGTTCTTTACATCTTCATACATTCACCAGTAGATGCAACAAGTTTTATCCGCATCTCAATCAATTTGCATTCTCAAACAATGAATCAAGTGTAGTTGGATGACCTAGTTATTATCTAAAATCAGTAATGCTGTAAATATGATATTTTTGTTCTTATTATATTTTTCTTTTTTTTCTTATTATATTTTTCAACAACTGAGCCAAAAGAACTTGAAAATTAATCTTTGAAAACAACTTTAATCACCCTCCTCTCTTATTTTACCAAAGAACTGGAAGCAATTGATGGTTTCAGCCCTTCAGGGTGTGAGGATTTTAAGACTGATAAGCATTGGTTTTAATTTAAAATCCCCCTCTGTATTACCTTCTAATAAATTTTTTAGGAGATTATTATATACTTTCATTCCAGTTTGAGTTTTTTTACTTTCTCAGAAATTTAAATTCTGGGAGGCATTCTTTTCAGGAATGGGTTTTTTTTATCCACATTAAAGATGTATTGAAGAGTATCCACCTTCTTCCAATTTTCCTTTACAACAACAGAATAAAGCTAGGTGGCTCTAGAGTCAAAAGGACCTGAGTTCAAATTTGGCCTCAGACACTTGAAACTAGCTTCTGTGACCTTGGACAAGTCACTTAACTCCCACTGCCTTGCAAAACCAAAAACATACAAAACCAAAAAAAAATCCAACACAACAACAAAAAATCCACAACAGAATATATAGCTGTTGCATACTCTTCTATACTGGTCACCTATTCAATTTAATCATAATGCAATTGAATCTTATTTTTCAAGTAATTATACCAACTGATGCAGTAAAAAGTTTATTCATTATCCACTTTATTTCTATTTTCCTTCACTATCTTAAATTTGAAATTTTTGCCTGAATGGATGTTCTGTTTTTGATTGCATTCTTCAATCCCCTACAAGTGTAAAAGTTCCCCTTTTATTATTGCAGGCTTTTGTTTCTTTGTAGTTTTTTAATAGATGAAAAGCTTTGCCTTTTTCTGTTATTTCATATATATGTTTTTAAAAATTCTCTATCATAGGTTCAGGAATTGCAACATCTTATCCTATTTGGAGTCACTATGGCATTATTTATGTCATCCAATTGTATATTTTACTTCTAATATTGGAATCTCTTCTTTTTTTGTACAGATGGTGTTTCTAATTGAAATAATCTTCCCTTTGGTCATGTTAAAAAATCTTTTTAAAAAATCAACCAAAAAACTGGTAATAATGATTCAGTAGCATAGCACGTCTATTAACAATGACAGGCATGTTGTTGTGTTGTTTTCAGTCCTGTCTGATTTTTTATGAACCCATTTGGGGTTTTCTTGATACAGATACTGGAGTGGTTTGCCACTCCCTTCTTCAACTGTTTTTACAGAAAAAACCGAGGCAATCAAGATTAAATGACTTACCCAGGGTCACACAGCTAGTATGGGCCTGAGTTAAGCATTTGAATTCATGAACATGAGTCTTCCCAATTTCAGACTTCGTACTCCATTCATTGTGCAGGTATAGAAGCATTTTAAAACATTTGACTAGGAACTGGCTTGCATTAAATGTGTCCAGGAATCATTTTATAATTCCCAGTAAAATGAGTTTCACATAGTTGAACTCACAGTCATCATGACCTATCTGTTAAATCCTCCTCATTCTCTGACTGCCCACCCATTCACCCCATTCTTTTCAACACTTTCCCCTGCACTGGATTCTCCTTGTTCATTTGGCAAAAATAGATGCCATGGAGTAACTTGGCACTTACTTTGGCTCTTTTTTGAGGATCCCATGGTTTCTGATAGGCATATGCAAGAAAAAAGGGAAATATTCAGAGGGTGCAACCAAGGATACTGTTGTCGGTAACCTTGTAACTCAGATTCATCCTTTTCCAGAACTATTTCTAATACATCAGGCAACATTCAGCATGTCCTAGAACATAAATTTTCTCCAGAGACACATATAAAAAGAGGAACACAAACACAGACTCATAGAGGAAAGATATCCAAGAATCTGTGGATCCATAGTTCTCTGCCAATGAGGGATTGCTTGGCTCTCTTGCTTTTCTACTTTCAGCAAAATTATCTCTTCAAATGCAGTGTGGTAGACCAGATCACAAGTAGGGGCTTTTTTAGCTTTTACTTACAGACTGCAGGCAAGATCACAAAAAAATAAAATAACTGGTAACCAACCCCCTCACAGCTATTGCCCAGAGCTATTGCTTCTCAGCTGTCCTGGCTTCCTTAACATGCCAACATTAATTCATCCATTTTACCAGTGAATCAACTGAGACCCAGAAAGACCTAATGATCTTAATGTAGATCTTAATAGATCTACTTTGTGGCAAAGCCAGGATAAGAATTCAGATCTCCTGATTTCTAATATAATGCTCTTCCCTTTATGCTAAAGATGTTCCCTTAATCACTCATTTAAAAAAATATTTGTGTAGCTCTCCCCCATTCTCTCCTCTCTTTGGCCCCTTGTGCCTTCTTTCTTTGCCAAAGAATTGAAGCAGGAATAAATTTCTTCATTTTATGCTAGGACTAAGATCATATGGGAATAGATAGCATTTTTGTTGACCAACACTTTTTATTGGCAAAAAACAAGGATATTGTCCTATCTATTGGAAAAAAAAGGATATTGTCCTTTCTATTGCTGATGATGAAGAACATCTATAAATTTATGATTAAGCTAATCTAGAATAAAGCAAACAAGTTCATGATCAATCAAATTTTCTTCTCTTGTCTCGGTGATTCTTAACAAAGGTATGGTTACACCCTTTTGTATCAAAGTGCCAAGAAGATGGCAACACTTTATGTTATACCCAGGAGTTTAACTTTAAGAAACTCTAATACAGAAACATTTTAGCTTACAAAACTAATCAGCCTGGAAGGTTAGTTGTTTTATGAAAGGATTTGTGATTGCTTAATTTACTGATTATTGTCTAACTCAAGGACAAAAAGTATAATGATAGAAGTGTGATTGGATTGAAGAAGTCTAGAGTTTAAATGCTGCAATAAATTTTGGTACCTTCAGATGAAAAATTATCTTCCTCCAAGTTTCCATAGCCAAGTCAGAATGGGAAGGGATCTTCATGCTCCTCTAGTACAGCCTTCTCATTTCACAGATAAGGAAACTGAGGCCCAAAGCGATTACTTCACTTGCCCAAATTAAACAACTATTAAGTTGTTGAAGCCTGGCTGCAACTTCAGGTCCTCTGGCTCAAATGAGATATTTATAAAGTATTCAATGCAGTTAGGTACCTTATCAATGTCCAGTGCTCTTTCTATTACAGTACCGTCATTTGTAAAATGAAGAGATTGGCTTCTCACATCCCTTTGGGCTCTAGATTCATGATCCTTCCCCAACATGCTGAGGAAAGCACTAACACTCTGGGAATTTTTGGAAGGGTTCTTCCAAGAAATAAATAAAAATAAACCACCCTTTTATTTTTGAAATGGGAAAACAGTAGAACTGACTATTAGGAAAAGGACAAGATAATTTCTTTTTAAAATAAAGATAGTCGACTCCTATTGTTCTGGAATGGTACAATCCTTACTAGTGGCAAGGGAATGGCTAGCCCTACAAGGATCCTTTTAAACCTTCTGATCCTTTGATTTTTCATTTTCTCAAACACCAAGGCCGTGTGTCACCACCAGCTTATGAGGAACTCTTGCCTTCTGTGGTAGAGTATGACTGATGCCAATCTTTCATTGTCTTTATTCTTTCCTATAATCCTGTGCCTTATTCCAATTTCTGACACCCCCCCCCCCAATAAAAAAAACCCAACCCAACACAAACTCCAGACCTCACTGGATTTGATGACCTAGCTACTGAACTCTAAGGCTCTTACATACGGATTTGTATGTAAATTGCTCCTAAGAGTCATCCGATCCACCTCTTCCCCACAAATTTATGCTGCAGTGGTTTACAGACAGAGGATTGCATGTTCACATGTGGCAAGACTTGGCGGGTCATCAGACAGGTTCTATTAGCTCACAGTCTCCAGGTGGTAACCATATTATTTCATGCTTCTCGGTAACTTTTGTGCAACACAATTACCTTTGACAGCTCCTGAGTGGGGCAGCAATTTTTTAGCAAATGTTTTCAGTAACAAGAGGCAAGAATGAAAGGAAACGTGAGTGCTTTGGTTGAGTCGTGAGTGACACCCTGACAGTTATTCAACACCTCTGTGACGCTGTGGCTACGAGTTCAAGTGGGAAATCTCCTCATAGGAAAGCAAACCCTGAAAGGCTGAGAATTTCTACCAGATTTGGGGGAGGGATTTGTCCTCACATCTCCTTTTATATTCTGCTTCTATCATCCCCACCCCTAAAATCCTCGAGCTTTAGGGTATATGGTATCTAGATTAGTGGGGGTTTTTTTTTGAAAGAATCATTTGCCTTCCAGAAGGACAACATTTGGGATTTTAAGTGATTTATAAGATCTAGATCTCATTTTACAGATGAGGAAGCTAAGTGACTTTCCCAAGGTCAAATAGATGATAAGCAGGTCAGAGGGAGGAGGAGGAATGTGAATCTAGGGACTCTTTCTATTCTTTCCACTGTCATTTGACATT
Source organism: Macrotis lagotis (assembly GCF_037893015.1). Classification (NCBI taxonomy): domain Eukaryota; kingdom Metazoa; phylum Chordata; class Mammalia; order Peramelemorphia; family Peramelidae; genus Macrotis; species Macrotis lagotis. The sequence goes on along the minus strand of NC_133658.1, from coordinate 177,319,794 downwards.
ACATTGGATTCTTGATGGTCTTCTAAGATGCACAATGCATTGTTTTATAACTATGACAGAAGAGTCAAATCTCACCAGTCCTTGGTCATCGCCCTTAGAAAAAAAGATGTGAAGTTATGTTCCCTCACAGAATATTTACACTTGGAGCTGAACACAGAGTAATTTCTATTTTCCCACAATATCCAGTTTCCTACAAACCATAAACTGAGCCTCGAAAGGGGAAGGCCCTTTCAACCCCCATGGCCAAGTGTACCCAAAAGCTTAAGGAACCCAGAAGGAAGCTGACAAGTTCTTGCCTGGTAAGGATATGCCTTAGCTGATGTGTCAAAGACCACCCCTGCCAGGAAATCTGACTGAGTCACAGCCCTCTGGCAGAGGACGCAGAGGGAAATTTCTCTTCCATGCATCTGAGGAAGGAGCCTGCCCCCTTTGCTCTGGTTTCATTAGTAATATTTTATAGTTAAGGTTTCTTTTGATCTTAAGTGACTAGACACATGATATCATTAGCTTTAAATCAAGCCACATTTTAGCCTCTCACTAAAATATGTTTCATAGACTAAGATGTCTCCATCTAATCTGTAACATGCTGCAGATTGCATCATCTGCTTGGTTGGTCATTTTCACCTTCTTTATTTGCTTACCAGGAGTTCTGTCAGCTATTAGTGGTGAATTTTGTGGCCTGGAAGACAGATACAAGACTTAAATAAATGATATGTATTTCAAATTTTGACACTGAAAAACACTACACTTGAAAGTATTTTCCATTCAAACTATGGCAATACTCCTTTGGACTCGAACTCCCTGTTATTGCTTACAGTTTACTTCCAAAGAGTTGTCAAATGCATAATCTTAAAACACAGAGTTGCCTCTACTCAAAAATGTTTTGTAATTCCCTATTTCATCTAGAATAAATTACAAAATGGACAGTCTTCTATATAAAGCTCTATATTGTCTGCCTCCCACCCACTTCTATAAACTTATTTAGTAATATTCCTCTTTATTCAATCTCAGGTCCAGTGAAACTGAACCACACTCAACAGTACATCTCCCATCTATGTGTCTTTGCAAACACCATCCCTCATATTGGGAATATTTTCCATTTCTCTCAATTGCCATCTGAAATTTCCAACTTCCTTCAAAGCACAACATGCCCCATCCTAAACAAGATCTTTCCTCATCTCTTTAGTCATTAGGTGCTCTTTCCTTCTAGAAAATACTTTGTATTCACTTTACCTGGAAGTGTGTGTGTGTGTGTGTGTGTGTGTGTGTGTGTGTGAGTATGAGTGTATGTGTGTGTGTTTGTGTGTGTGAGTATGAGTGTATATGTGTGAGTTTCTGTGTGTGTGTGTGTGTATGTGTGTGTGCGTGTGTGTGTGTGTGTGTGTGTGTGTGTGTGTGTGTGGTATATGTGGGTGTACTGCATCCTCCCCTTTTCCCAGTTGGATAAAAGCTATTTAAGGGCAGGGAATGCTTTACTTTTCATCTTTGTATCCCTACTATCTAGCACTGGTGCTTAGTAGTCATATATTAAATATTCATTGAATTGATATGACTTTCAACAAGGTGTTAATTTTGCCTCCCAGTCATAAGAGTAAACCACTATAATCACTATTTTAAAAAAAATAAGTCTATATTCACATAGATGCCACACTATATTAGGTGCTATATTGAACTGCATTACAAAAAGTAATTGCTCCCTTCATGACAGCTGACACTTTATTTTTCTTTCACATGGATCTCTGCTGTGTATGCTAATTTTGGCCTAAAAATTAAGACTAAGAAAATACAGGTAGCACCACACCATCCATATGTGGAACCATCAACTACATCAAGTGGAGAAGTTTTGAATGCTGTGGATAAATTCACTTATCTTGGCAATACTTTCCAAGGAAGTACACATTGATAAAGAGGTTGGCACACAAATTGTCACGATTAACTCAATGTTTGGAGTCTCTGAATAAAATTATGGGAGAGAAGAAATATTAACTCCCAAATTGAAGGTCTACAGAGCCATTGTGCTGACCTCATTGCTACATGCCTACGAAACCTGAACAGTCTACCAGAGCCATGTCAAGAAACTGAATCACTTCCATTTAAATTGCTTGGGAAGATTCTGAAGATCACCTGTCAAGATTCAAACATTCATTACTTCAGAGGGAGAAACTATAATAGCCTGTGTTATTACAGAGAGCACAACTACGATGGGCTGGCCACAATGTTTGATTCCAAAAAAGACAATTTTATGGAGAATTTACATAGGTCAAGAGCTCACAGAGGAAGTCAGAAGAGAAGCAATACAGGGACACACTGAAGGTCTCTCCTTTAAGAAACTTGCAATTAATTGTGCAACATGGGAGACACTGGCACAGGACCACTCAGAATGGTGAATCCTTATCAGAGAGTGGGCTGTGCTCTATGAACAAAGCAGATTTGAAGTAGCTCATAGGAAACATGAGACAAACAAGTTTAAAGAACCCACCCCAGTGTTCACATGCATTATCTGTACTTGACTCTATTAGAGCATTCCAAGCTTACATTGTTCTGATCATCCACAGTCAGATACACTGCAACTTGTCTCTAACATAATGATTTAAATTTGTTCTTCTTCAGTAACAAAAGGGAAAAATCAACCCACAAGAGACCAGAAAAATAGAGGTAATGATGAATTGATAAGCTTGCAACCTAATTTGAACAATTTCTCAATTATGTTTATTATGGGGATAGATAGGAACATGGCCTTCATTTTGTATGAGACAGAATCATAGCAGCATAGACTTTTAAAACTACAAGAGATCATAATGATCATTTAATCCACTCTCTTCATTTTAAAAAAATCATCAAAATGAATCCCTAAGAAATGACCTTAGTGTATACCCTTTGATTAAAAAATAACACTATCCCAAAGTAATCATAAAAAGAGAAAAGGATCCACAGTTATAAGCATATTTATAGCAGTTCTTTTTATGGTGGCAAAGAATTGGAAATTGAGGGGATGCCAATCAATTGGGGAATGAATGAATAAATTGTTGTATATGAATGTAATGGGATATTATTATTCCTTAAGAAATGATAAACAGGTAGATTGCAGATAACCCTGAAAAGACATAAATTAATGCTGAATGAAGAGTGTAGAAACAGGAGAACACTGTGTGATGATCAACTATGATAGACTTAACTCTTCTCAGCAATACAGTGAGTGATCCAATATTCCAAAATATTGATGATAGAAAATGCCATCCATACTTGAAGAAAAAATTATGGAAACTGAATGCAGATCAAAGCATATTATTTTCATTTTTTCATTTTTTTGCTTTTTTCCTTATCATGACTTTTCCCTTTTGTTCTGATCCTTTTTTCACAACATGACTAATATGGAAATATGTTTAAATGATTATACATGTATAACCTATATCAGATTACATGCTGCCTTGGGGAGGGAGTAAGGAAGCAAGGGAGAAAGAAAAATTTGGAAATCAAAATTTTATAAAAACTATTGAAAACCATCATTATGTGTAATTAGAAAAAAAAGAAAATACAATTAAGTAAAAAAAGAAAAAAGAAAATAATTACCTTAATGAAGTCACCTGGGTTTGAGGAAAGATTGGAGTTGAAGAATCTGAGAATGTACTCAGTCATTCAACTTAAAAGCTTTCCTAATCAACCAGGTAGATCCCCAGGATCAGCCACCAAATATCAATAAGCTGCTTTACTCAAGTGAGGGCCCCCAGAATTGGTCTCACTTTAGCAAAACAGCTTGTATTGAGAGCAGTAGGAATGAGAACTGGAAAAGACCTTAGGGAACATCACAGTACTAACTCTTTCATTGAAGAGATAAGCAGACCGAGGCCCAGTCCAAGTTTATACAATTGGCAAGGGAATTAACGGAAAATTAATGGGAAAAAATGCAAAGAAAAAAATTCTCATCATATCATATCTAAGCCTCTATTATAAAGCAGCAATTATCAAAACTATTTTGTACTGATTAATAAATAGAATGATGCGCCAATGGAATAGATTAAGTACAAAAGAAACAGTAACAAATGACTATACTATTTACTGTTTGATCAGCTCAAAGACTCCAGCTTCTAGAATAGGAACTCACTCTTTGACAAAAACTGCTGGGGAAAAATCGAAAATAGTGTGACAGAAACCAGGCTTAGACCAACATCTGACATTCTTTACCAAGATAAGGTCAAAATTGGTACAAGATTTAAACATAAAGGGTGATACTATAAAACAATTAGAAGAGCAAGGAATTGTTTATGTATGTGATCTATAGAAAGTAGAAGAATTTATGACCAAACAAAAGCTAAAGAACATTATGAAAAGCAAAATGTATAATTTTGATTTTATCAATATTGAAAAGTTTTTGTTCAAACAAAACCAATGCAACCAAGATTAGAAGGAAATAAAAAAAACTGGGAAACAATTTTTACATACAATGTATTTCCGATAAAAGCTTCATTTCTAAAATATAGAGAAAACTGAGATAAACTTAAATGAATCCTATCATTTCCACATTTGATATATGGTCAAATTTTTCAGATGAAGAAATTAAAGCAATCTATAGATTCATATGAAAAAAGTTGCTTTAAACCTCTACTAAAAAGAGAACTGAAAAATAAAACAACTCTGAGATAATACCTCACACCTATAAGATTGGTTACTATGACAGATAAGGGAAATGATTAATATTGGAGAGGATGTGGGATGAATAGGACATTAATGCCTTATTGGAGTGGTTGTGAACTGATCCAATCAAAGACAATTCTAAAGGCTTGTGATGGAAAATACCATTCATAATAAGAGAAAGAATTGCAGATCAAAGCATACTATTTTAACTTTCTTACATTTGTTTTTTGTTTTTTTCTTTCTTGTGGTTTTTCTCTTTTGTCCTGATTCCTCTTTCACAGCATTACTAATATGGAAATATGTTAACGTGGTTATACATGTATAAATTATATTGGATTACTTGGTATCTTGGCGGGGGGGGAGAAAGAAAGGTGGGAAAGAGAAATTTACAAAGATGAGGATCTATCTTTACATATAATTGGAAAATTAAATTTAAAAAAATAATTTAAGCATCTAGACATCATGTCTTGCCCTATATCTTCTATAGATCAGTCAAGTACTCAGAAAGTATTTATTAAGAATTTATACCAAAAAAACCCACCCAAACAAACAAAAAGGGGGGCAGCTAGGTGGCACAGTAAATAGAGCACTGACCCTGGAGTCAGGAGGACCTGAGTTCAAATTCAGCCTCAGACACTTAATAATTACCTAGTTATGTGACCTTGAGCAAGTCACTTAACCCCATTGCCTTGCAAAAAGCCAAAAAATAGAACAACAAAGAATTTATGTGAGTCAAACATGAGGTATTCTAGGGGTTTTTGACCTTTGGTTAAATCACCTCACCTCTCTTGACCTTAGTTTCTGCATCTATAAAGAGAGGGTGTTGGACCAGATGTCTTCCAAGGTCTGTCCAGCTCTATCATCCAATTCAGTCACCATGCTATCTCAGACCAAGGATAACCCTAGACATTTGAAAACAAATATAAAACCCACCCCAGAAGAAGGAAACCATTCAATCTTTGTTTTTTTTAGTCTGGTGCATATGACAGTTTGTGTATGTATCTGTTATTTTGTTTATTATTTCCAGGATGCCTGGAAATTTCTTTCAGAACTTGAGGAAGGTCCCCAGAATGTTGGGTGGGTCCTCTTCCTCCCTGAGATTTATGAGAAGAGCATGGAAATGAGTAGCACAGAATAGAGAGGAGGGCTGGATGGGGTGGGATCCACACTGTTGGAGGAAATGCCCACACAGCTAAGATCACCGATCCACTAGAAGACTAGAGTATTATTCCATTGAAAACTGGTCCTAACTCTTTCTGACATCTTCCCTTTGCCACATTGTAGCATCAGAGCTGCTTCTGGGGCTGAGATCCTGAGAGCTAGGTGAGAATATGACAGTCTTTCTGGGTTCTGAAGCTCCCCCCATGCGGGAGCCTCTCAGACAAATGGGGTTATGTGAGTTGACGGAACAACGACTCCTTGTACCCTCCCAGAGGTGACAGGATGAGTTAATCTCACAAACTAATTGGAGACAACCCTGGGCTGATTAATATGTTGAGCTTCCAGCATCCTGATGACAATGTCTGGTGAATTCTTTTGTCTGCTTTCAAGTTTAGAGATTTCACAAGAGACTTGAAAGGTTGCAGAGTGGCCTGGAATGTCCCTCTTGGATGAAATCTTGCCCAGGCCCTTGGGGAGGTTTGCATTCTTCCAATTTGTGCCTCTGGATGATGTGTGCGTGCATAAGTGTGTGTTGGTGAGCATCGACGTGCGTGGGCACACTCCACTTGCCCAGGCAACTTCTTGCCATTTTCAGAAATCCATCTGGGCTCTGAGCAGGGAGTAAACAGAAGAGGATGCAGGGAGGACATTGCTGGCAGAACTGCAGGAAGGAATGTCTCCAGGAGAGCAAAAATCACTCTCGTGCGCTTTGCTGGCAAAAGCATTCGGAACACTGCCTTCTCCTCAGGAAACATTGCAACACAGCACCAGCCCTGAAAGGAAAGGAAAGTCAGCCTGGGGGCCAACAGCCTCTCTGATCTGGATGGAAGAATCTCTAACTTAAGTTGGGGGGGAATCCTCGCTCCCCACTCTCATACCTGTTCTTGTAACATTCCTCCATTACCTGGCAGAATGAGAAATAGCAATGCCAACTCCCCACCTACGCAGAGGTATTTAATTAAGTCCCAGAAGAGTCCAGGATCAGATAAGACTCAACGCCCATGAATTGTAACAAGTTAAGAATTTCAACTAAAACAAAGTTGTTGGGTTTTTTTTGGCAGTGCTATCCTTTGCCAACAGCTCTCCATAGGGAGGTGGAAAAGATGTATATACAGTGAAGTCGCTCCTCTAAAGACAATCCTGGGATGCACGGACATTATCTTATATCTTATTTAGCATGTTCTTATTTCTTCATTCTGGGACAACGCCTACTTCATTTTTCTCCCCCACATGGAAGTTGCTACATCCAAAATTCACTCCCTAAACCATATGGGGCCAGGAACAAACAAGAAAAAAGAAAAAAAGTCAGTTTTTGTTTTATCCAGTTCTCCCTGTTGGCTTTAGTTTGGTCACTTGCAGCAACTGGTCTTACTACTCCCAAGGGTTTGTGGTTTCTCCTTCAATTAAGTCTACTAAAATGCCTTTCATAACCAAATGACAGCCTTGGTTCATTCCTTAAACTCCAAGGACTTTGACTTCTACTTACTTCCTCACCAATCTCTAGGATATGTTTTCATCACCTTTCATAAATTTTCTCATAAAATTCTAAAAGGATGGAGTTGGAAGGGAAAGGAAAGGCCACTTTGTTTGACCCTCTCATTTTATAGATGAGAAAATTAAGACCAGAGAAATGTCCCTCCAGTGTTCTCCTTATATTTTTTCCAACTCTAGAGTTCACAGTAGCATAGGATTTTCATTTGGGAGCTATGAACATAAATCCCAATACCTTCATTTTACAAATGAGAAAACTAAAGCCCAAGGATGACTTTTTTCACCAAAATCCCTAATTTTTCTTTAATTCTAATTCTTTTACTTCTTACTACTGTCCCAAGGTTGATTGAGATAAAAGAGGCCTCTCCTTGGAAAACGTACAAGCATTCTTTGGCCTGGTTCTTGCCAACCATGTTGGAGCTCTGAGGCCACCTTCTGGCCATGTATGATGCAGGACTAAAGAGTTTACAATTTGAGATTGAGATTGAGATTAAAGGGTTCTTTAATTGTTGGTAGATCTCAAAAGGCAGAATGTAACCTTTAGAATTAGAAATGTAAACCTTTAGGATTAGAAAAGTTCTTTCTCTGGTCTAATGTGACAATGATAACTAATGCTGGAGGACATATCTAGGTAAACTTGCATTTGGGTCTATGGTTACCTCTATCTCTTTCATATTTTCTTTACTTGGTCAGAATTCTTTGTGAACTCAAAGGATGTCTTTGATGTCAGAATGGCTTAAGGGTAGCCATGGAAGAAGTAGATTGATTATATGGGAAGCTTCTACATCCAATGGACTAGCTACTAAAAAGAAAACTGAGAAAACTGACCATTTCTTCAACAGGATTTCACCAACTAAATATTTGGACATTACAATCTCATAGTGAAATATTAAAGGTCTAATTGGAAGTATTAAAAACCTGTTTTGTGTTCTAATGAGGTTTAAATATTAAACCCAACTGACTATAATCAAAGTTATAAACTGTTACCGAATTTGAATCTATTCATTATATTAATATATTTCTTTTCTCCTTTGATGCTTCTGCCATCTTAGTCTAAGATATCAACTCATGTCTAGACCAATGTAAATTGGTCTTCCTGTCTCAAGTTTCTCCCTACTCCAGTCTATCTTCCACTCAGCTGTCAAAGCAATGTTCCTGAAGCACAGGTTTACTCATACCATCTCTTTTATTCAATAAAATCAAAAAGTTTCCCCTTATGTCCAAGATCAAAAATAAAATCCTTTGGCTTTTAAAGATCTTCCTAACCTGTCTCCTTTCTACTTTTTCAACTTTGTCACACATTACTCCTCACCATTTACTCTATGATACAGTGACACTGGTCCCCTAGATATTCCTCACACAAGATATTCTATTTTCTGAGCCCATGCATTTTCACTGACTGTCTCCCATGCCTAGAATCCTCTCCCTCCTCTTTTCCTCCTCTTGAATTTCCTGACTTTCTCTAGGTCTTAGTTAAAATCTTATCTTCTTCAAACAGACTTTCATAAATTGCCTCAATGTGAGATCTTTCATTTGAGATTATCTCTAATTTATCCGGGATATTTCTTATTTTAAAAAATTGTTAGCATGTTGTCTACTGAATTAAATAGTGAACTCTTTGAGATCAGGGTCCAGATTTTTGCCTTTGTATCCCCATCACTTAGAAAAGTGCCTAGTAGGTGCTTATAAATGATTGCTGACTTGAGAAAATCTTGAATTTTTTATGATTAGCAGTCCTTTTTCTTTGTAGGATTAAGCTACATGACCCATATGATTTATATTTGTACACTTAGTATCTTTTTTTAGACTGCACTTTTTAGGAAGACCCAGTCATTGGCCATAAGGAAACTATTTCCCAGTAAGCTAGAATAGAGGACTTCAGGACCAGAATAGTATGAGAAAGGGAAGGCTGGTCCCCCTAATTAGATGTAGGCTTTCCCACTGCTGGTATAGGATAGACAGGGCTTAGTGCCCTAAGTCCATTGGGCTCAGTTGAGCAGTCATCCCAGTGCCACTAGGTTAGGAGAAAAAATTCTGGACTTCAATGGCCTGACCTATCTAAGATCAGTTTTCCTGCTTCCATTATGATCTGACTTAACCCTAGCTGTTGATTTGTACTTTTCATTTCATTTGGCATTCATCCTCTACTTCAAGAAAGGTTCATGCTTGGGGCAGCTAGGTGGTGCAGTGGATAGAACACCAGCCCTGGAGTCAGGAATACCTGAGTTCAAATTCAGCCTCAGACACTTAGTAATTACCTAGCTGTGTGGTCTTGGGCAAGCCACTTAAACCCAGTGCCTTGGAAAAAACCTTTAAAAAAAAAAAAAAGGAAGAAAAGAAAGGTTCATGCTATTCCCCTTCCTGGAATACACTTTGTTTTCCCCTTCTCTGTAGAGGGTTTAACTGATTTGCCTGGTTCAGGGTGCCCCATTATCTCTTGTTTTATTTCCTATTCCCATCCTTCATAAACAATTCCTGTAGGTTATAATATAAACTCCCATGACCTCCCTCACACCTAAAATTTTCTCCCTCCTTACCTTTTTACCTCTTGGAACCATGATTTCCTTTAAAATCCAGCTCAAATGCCACCATGAAGGCTTTCTTGACTTCCTCCAATACCCTCCTTCCCAAATTTAATTTGTATTCATTTTTCATATATCCTTATATGAGTATGTATATATGTTTTATGATATATCTGTGTGTTCATATCTATACATATATATGTGGGATATACTAATATATGGGGAGAATGTGCTCCTGTTTTAAAATATATATGCTATTTGAGGACAAGGTATATTTCATTTTTTTGTCTTTTTTTATCTGTAGCACTTAGCACAGTAATTGTCACATGGTAAGTATTTACCAAATTTTTGTTTATTAACCTAAGTCCCATTACCTGCATAAAACCTTCTCTAAAAAAATCCCAATGTAATCTTATCTTCCAAAAGCATATATAGTTAGGTTCTTTATTTTTCCCCCAATTATTTCATTTATATAATCCCTTCTCCACAATTAGGAAACCAGTGGCACAGTGAATAGGAAGACCTAGGTTGCAGACCTTTCTTAGACACATAAAAGTTGTGTAATTCCTATCAAGTCAAAATTTTTTCTGTCTTAGTTTCTTCATCTTTAAACAAAAAGGAATGATAGTAGTATCTTATCTCCCTAGGTTGTTGTAAAGCCCAAATGAGATACTATTTATGAAGCCCTTTGCAAACCTTAAAATGCTATGTATAAATAATAGCACTCCCTGATAGGAGTCACATTATATCCTTCTTTTGAATCTATCACACAATACTTAGCCCCATATTAGACATGCAATAGATATGTCAGAAAAAATATCTGAGTTAATGATTTATTATATAACATCCTTAATCTACTGCTTTTAGGTAGCTGGTGGCATGGTGGATAGAGAGCTGGGTCCACAGTCAGAAAGACCTAAATTCAAATCTGGTCTTGGACATTCACTAGCTGTGTGACTCAGGAAGTTCATTAATCTTTTCCTATATCAGTTTCTTCAACTTAAAATAGAAGTCACAATAACATCAATCATATGAGGTTGTTGTGAGGACCAAATGATATTAAAGTTAGAAAGCTCTCAGTAGAGTGTGGTGCACATAGTAGACATTTAATAAATCTTTCTTTTCTTCCTTTCTTACTTCCTTCCTTCTTTCCTTTCATCCTTCTCATGTGGTCACCAGTTTTGTTTCAGACCCTGATCTACTCTAACCTATATTCTTGAAATATCTTCTTGATTGAGTTCCCAATTTCTAGTCTTTCCCTTTTCTAGTTCACTCTTTACATGCTTTCAAAATAATCTTTATATAAGGGGCGGCTAGGTGGCGTAGTAGATAAAGCACCGGCCCTGGAGTCAGGAGTACCCGGGTTCACATCCGGTCTCAGACACTTAATAATTACCTGTGTGGCCTTGGGCAAGCCACTTAACCCTGTCTGCCTTGCAAAAACCTAAAAAAAAAAATCTTCATAACCACCAACAAATTTATATTAAAAAGAAAGAAAAGAAGAGTTAAAGTTCTTTCTACCTCCCCCACCACTAATGACTTGGTGATGGACTACAAATATCCTCTTCTTAGCTTCTTGCCCATAATCCAAGCTATTAGAGCCAGCCATCAGTCAACCAATCTCTAGCAAGAGTCTTTACTGGTTCACAGACTTCCTTCTACACCACCTTCCCAGTTCCCACTCAGCCCAGAAGATCAGTAAAGTAACTAAGTTCTAGTATCCCTATGACTTTATCCTGAAACAAAACCTCATGGAAACTGAACAATCAAATTTTATCACACGTTTCTAGTTCAAATGACAGCATGAAAGGGTATAAAGAAGTTCAGCTATTCCAAGTCCAATACAGAAAACTGAGAAGATGAAACAACAGTAAATAAAAAAAAAAAAAAAAAACAGAAGTAGGCACAACTCTCCTGGGTAGAATTGTCAAAAAAATTAAAAATACAATCAAAAAAACATTCAGTATCTGGCAGAGGGCTTGTACCAAGGAGATCAACACAAACTTTAATAAATAAAATATCCCTTAAAACTTTCATATAGGGAGAGGGACAGGATCATTCATTCAATCAATCAGCAGTCTATTATTTATTAAGTCCCCACTAGTGCTAGACCTAAAAGTACAAAGCAAAGGAATACACTGAAATACTTTAATTTACAAAATAAAGAATTACAAAAATGTAAAACAATTCCCCCTCACAAAGAGCATACATTTTAATGGGAGAGGAAAGTACACATAAGAAAATTTTACAACATAAATATAAAGCTAATAAATACAAATATATACAATATCATTTAATATGAGGTAGTTTGAAAGGGAAGTCACTGGCAGTTTGGTAATCAGGAAAGGCATTATGTAGAAGATAGTGCTTGAACTGAATCTTGAAGGTCAAGAGGGACTCTATGAGTCAGAGGTAAAAAGGAAGTGTATTCCAGGAATGGGGGATAAACATACATAGGAATGAAGATGGAAGCTGGAGGATTGTTAGGGAGGAACAAAGAGAAACCCAATATGGCTCAATCACAAAGTGTAGGGGAGGGGAAGTGGGGGGGCGGTGAATAAAGTCCAAAAGGACCAGAGAGAGATAGGTAGAGATCAGACCATATAAGGTTTTTTTTTAAGATAAACAGATAAGTTACATTTTATCTGAGAGAGACAGTAAAAACTCATTGGAAGTTCTTGAGTAGATGAATCATATGGTGAGATCTGGTCTTAAGGGAAATTATTTTAATGGCAAAATATAGATGGCTTGGAATGGGTAGAAATTTATGGCATAGAGATTCATTAGGAAGCTAGTGAAATAATCTAGGCTGATGACCTCCATGAGTTTGACTGTTTAGTAAAGAACTAAATTAAACATGGTGTTAGCCTCCAGAGTTTGTCCTAATAAGGGATATTCAGTCTCTAAAGTTTGGACTCAAAAAAAAACACTCAAAATTACTTTAACATATATATTTATTAAACTTTCTCTAAGCTTACATGGGGGCCTAACTAGAAAAACTGGACTCCATATTGTTTTTCATACAATTCTACTATCAGGAGGTAAAATCTGAAAAAAACTATTTCTGGCTTGTCAGTCAAGGAAGCAGAGATTAGCTTGGATTATGGGCAAGAAGCTAAGGAGGATATTTGTAGAGATTGTAGAGATTCAGAATGAAGCTGGCTATTGGGTATGCTGGAGGTAGAGGACTCATCAGAAATTCATTAGAAATGTTGGTCTGAAGTGTCTCTTCCCAATTCAGAAACTTTGTGTTTCTTCCATTACACTAAGATGCTCCACAAAGCATATGAATCTTCTCCAGGATATTGGTGCCACCTAATAACTGTTGAGACAATGTGAAGATTCATATTTGATATTAAGGTCATTAAAGCAAAAGATGATAAGAGACTGAACTAAGCTGGTAAATGTATAAGAGAGAGGGTCAGACTAAGAAATGTTATGAAGGCAGAAATGGTAAGATCTAGTAAACTAATTGGATAAGGAAGGAAAGGAAAAATGAAGGGAATCCCAAATAATGTTGAGGCTTCAAACATATGATTCTGAAATGAAGAGACATAGTGAAAGGTAGAATAGGAGAGAGTTTAGGGAGAAAGAGAAGTTTTGTTCTTAGACATATAGAGTTTTAGATGTCAGTGGGATATCAAGTTTGATGTGTTCACTATGCAACAAGAGATATGTGATTTAAACTTGGGGGAAAATGGGCATGGGGAAAAATTTACATATATGCCTGTATATGTGTACATATACAAGCATATATGTACATATGTATGTCCATGTACACATGTATACATGCATGTGTTGCATGCATGAGTGTGTCATCTTTGTAGAGATGATAGTTAAAATAACAGGATCTGATGAGGTTACTGAGAAAGAGTATGAAAGAAGAGAGGATCCAGGATAAACCTGTAGGGAAGCCCCATAGGTAGTAGGATAAAATTGTGGGTAATAAACCAGCAACAGAGACTGAAACAATCATAAATGTCGTAGCTCAATCAGAAGAGCATGGTGTCACAAAAGCCAGAGAATAGAGATTATCTAGGAGAAGGGAGTACTAAAAATAGCAGATGAGTTGACAGCTATAGGACTTAAAAGATCATTTGGTAACTTTAAAGAGCACTTTTTGTTCAGTAATGACCAGAAATTTCCAGAATGCAAAGGGCATGGGGATAAGTAAAAGGAAAATAGAGGCAGCAAGTATAAATAGTTTTTTTCAAGGATGATGACTTGAAGGCTAGGTAAGGTCTAGTCAAAATTCATTTTAAGGGTGTGGTATAAAGACATATATGCTATACTCATGAAAATTTGTAGATGACATCAACCTAGGAAGAACTGCTAATAGGCTAGATGATAGAGTAAGGATCCAGAAAAGATCTAACCACAATGCCAGAGATGTGAGTGAACAGAAATTTCTGTGAAAAATCTAGGTGTTTTAGAGGATTGCAAACTCAATGTGATTCAATCACGCATTGTATCAGCCAAAAGAAGTTAATGCTTCTCTTTGGCATATGAAGAGTAAATAAATTAAGCATTAAATATATACTTGTTCACTGATTTATTTGTTTGATTGTCTAAGACTTGATAGGTGTTAGTCCTATGGTGCTCCCTCCTAATGAAAATACATCTACAGTACTGTATCATCATTCAAAAGGACAATGGCAATTGAGAGAAAACTCAGAAGAGGATAGGAAGAATGATAAAGGACCTTGAGATCATTCCTTAAAAGAAGCAACTGAAGTTATTAGGCAGAAATAGAAACAAAGGGGGGTGGCTAGGTGGTATAGTGGATAAAGCACTGGCCCTGGAGTCAGGAGTGAGTACCTGGGTTCAAATCCGGTCTCAGACACTTAATAATTACATAGCTGTGTGGCCTTGGGCAAGCCACTTAACCCCATTGCCTTGCAAAAACCTAAAAAAAAAAAGAAATAGAAACAAAGGTAATGGGGCAGAGAGCAATTTTTTAGTTCAAAGACAAAGGCTTCTTAACAACTAGAGTACCCAAAAATAGAATGGGGCTGCTTATGAAGATAATGGTTCCTCTTTACTAGAAATTCACAATCATGAGCTTATAGATCCAGCGCCTGGGTGAATTTAGGATAGACTTGAAAAACATCAAATAGCAGAAAGAAAATATTTTCAGTGAAATTGACCAATGACTTACAATATCCTTGGGTCTGAGCTTTTTTTTTTCAAGCTACGGATCCATTCTGATGTTACAACCCAAAACATCTAGTGAGAGTTATATGTGTGTGTATATGAATAGATAGATAGATAGATAGATAGATAGATAGATAGATAGATAGATAGATAGATGGATAGATAGATAGATGTGTAGATATCTACAGATAGACAGACAGATAAATAGATAGAAAGAAAGAAAGAAAGAAAACTCTTCTTTAAACCTTGTAGAGATATTTTCAAAGGACCCAAAAGAACTCAGGTTTCCCTTTCACTAAAGACAGAATTAGACAACCTCAACAAATCACAGTAGGCAAATACCTATGATACCAGGCTTTTAGGAATGCTCTAAAGCCTCCAGTATTTATTACTATGTCTCTCATACTCTTTTTCCCTACCACACACACACACATACACACACACACACACACACACACACACACACACACACACACACACTGAGAGTATAGAAAGTTCTGATTACCAACTACAGATCACCAGGTAAAATACAAATGCTCTCCAGAATAAAACAATTTTAGACCAAAAGGAGTGGAGTTCTTTCTTTCCTACTCCCCAAAAGCACTAAGGGGTGGTCTATCACGCACCTTTTTCCACTGAAATGACGCAAAGCTTCTGCAACATGAGGAGCTGAGCTCAGTAGAATAGAGCCTTCAGTGTCTCTGATGGACCCAGAGCCTTTGGCAAATGACCTAGAATAAATGGAACACTGGGGTGTTTGTTAACTGAGCCAACATACATCAGCCCTACTGTTCCCCAAAGCACCAGTGTGTTCTGCTCACTGACCCTCCTTCCCAGAATGGGGCATTTGAGAGACATTCAGCAGGATCTCTGACTATCCTCTTTACCCCAACACTGACGCACCCATCAACATGTTCTGCCAGTCTGTTCATGTAAAAACACTCAGCTCCCTCTTGACTGTAAAAAATGAATGAAGAGTAGGACTGTTTGGATAAACACTGGCCAAAAGAAACGTTGGAGGCAGCTAGAGGGCTACTGCTCTGTACAGCAGAGGCCATGTTTCCAAACACAAATATTACCCTTGGCAACCTATCTCATGCCTCAAAACTTATGTTGTATTTTTTTTTGTCATGTTTAAGTTGGGGAAGAAAGGGAAAAAAGGTATCAATAGCTTCCTGGTATAAAATGAAGTTTTGTTTTTGGTGCAATATCTAGATGGTACCAACATCAATTAAAGATCATTTTTCTACAAAGAGTCTATTGCAACATTCCCTATAACTAGAGAAAATGTCATATCATAAAACTAGAGAAACCCAGGACAGAAAGAACCTCAAAAACCATCAAACCAACTGTATCTTGAAGACCACTTGTGGGAGGGAATCCATTAGTTCCCACAGTAGTCATTGGTATCATCTACAAACTTTATACACATCTTTTCCTTTATCCAAGTAATTGGTAGAAAAAAACAAGAAAGAAAAAACTTACAGCCATAACAAAAACCTATTAAACAGAATAGGATCAAGCACAGATCCTTGTGACACCCCCACTAGGGACCACTTTTTAAACAGACATCAAACTACTGGCCATTCAAACAATTTCAAACTTGTCCACAAAAATAGCATTAAAGGTTTTGCCAAATACTTTGCTAAAATCTAGGTAAACAATATCAATAGCCATCCCCCTGATCAATCAGAATAACAATTCTTTTCATAAAAGGAAATGAAGTTATTCTTACATCATCTGTCCTTAATGTAACCATACTGACTCTGTGACGACTACATTTATTTTTCAGACTCACTTCTTATCCCCCTTCAGAATAAATACTAGGAGACCACCTGAGATAGCAGAGTAGGAAAAAGTATAGCTCAGCACTTCCTTGAAATTCCTCCACAAATATCTAGAAAAGGTACTAGGCTCAAGTCCTGATTCAGAACCCCAGGAAAAAATCAGTAATTTTTTTCATCCTAGGTCAGCAAAGAGAGAAGGAGAGATCTGAAAACACTGGGAATGAAATATAATCAGAAAAGTGCCATAGGGAGCATTACATAGCGGTAAGTGAATGCTAACCTGTTCACCTAAAATTACGTACAGTGAAAGAGGTCTCAGATCCAACACCAAGACCTGATCTTGTGCAGGAATAGGTAGTGATAGCTGTCAATCACTACCCCACTATTGAGTCACAGACATGTTGTGTAGTAAGGAGGAGAAATGTGCTTAGGATGGACAGTCCAGGTCAAGGAATGAACTTGAGGCTATGTACTGAGTGAAGAAAAAGCAAAGAAGCAAACAGAATTCAAAAGTAGAGTGAGGTATCAGATTCATGCCCCAGTCTAAAGTCTGCAATGAAATAATTGGAGCAAGAAAACCTGACCAAAAGGGGCAACAGTATTTCTGTCACTCTGAACTTACCAGAGTTTACCAGCTAGTTGACACTGATTGCAACCAGTAGCAGTCTATTGAGACTCCAACCACAAGCAAGCCAAAAGCTATGTTCCTCAGAGGCAAACCTAGATCAGGAAACTTCAGAGCTCAAGCCAGTAAGACAACACTCAGACGTCATCATGTACTAAATAGCTTTGGGAGTATAGAAAGCCTTCAAGTAACAATCTGAGTTGTTCCTGGGATCCTAAAATAACACAAGACTTAAGACCCTGAGGAAGCAACAGAACTCAAGTACACAGATAAAATACCAACCACTCATCTCCTCTAGAAGTATTCAGTGCCTAACAATACAAAATCCAAAGTCAGGAAGTAAGATTGGGAAAATGAGCAAACACAAAAAATTAATTCCTCCAGTAAGTTATTATAGCAATAGGGATGCTAAAAACACAAAAGTCAAAAGAGTAGAATGATTCCAAAATATTCACAAGTAAAGCCTCAAGGAAAAATTATTTTGGAACAAATTCAACCAGAATTTCTGGAAGAGATGAAGTAAGAGTTCTTTTTTTTAAAAGAGTTAAAAATTAATTTATAAATTAAATGACAATATAAGAGGAAACATTTGGAAAAGAAATAAGAACAAACTGGAAAAGAAATGGAATATATGGGAAATATTTAGAAAGAAATTCAACAACTTGTCCCAAAAGGTACAAAATTTTACACAAAGAACAGGCTTCTTTTTTTAAAAAATGTATTTATTTATTTTGAATTTTACAATTTTTCCCTAATCTCACTTCCCTTCCTCCATCCCCCTGAGAAGGCAGTCTTTTAGTCTTTATATTGTTTCCATGGTATACACTGATCTAAGTTGAATGTGATGAGAGAGAAACCATATCTTTAAGGGGAAAAAAAGTATAAGAGTAAGATTACATAATAAGATAATGGGTTTTTTTAATTAAAGGTAATAGTCTTTGGTCTTTGTTTAAACTCCACAGTTCTTTCTCTGGATACAGATCTTATTCTCCATCACAGATAGCCCAAAATTGTGCCTGATTGTTGCACTGATGGAATGAGCAAATCCATTAAGGTTAATCATCACCCCCATGTTGCTGTTAGGGTGTACAATGTTCTTCTGATTCTGTTCATCTCCCTCAGCATCAGAAAGAAGAGACTTCTTGCCAATGAATGACCCAAATAGAAATTTATGATGACATCAAAGAATATTAAAATCAAAGTCAAAATGGGCTCATATTCATAAGGAAAGTATCAATAAGAAAGTTCCCAAATATAACAAAATATTTTCATAACAGGTTTTTTTGTGATAAGCAAAGAATTGGATATTTATTGGAGAAAGACTAAATAAATTGTGATACATTAATGCAATGAGTATTACTGGGCTGTGAGGAATAATGTATGTGATAAAAAGAGAAGATGGAAAGATTTACAGAAACTGGTGCATTGTAAAGTAAGCAGAGTCAAGAAAACAATATACACAGTGACTACAATGATGTAAATGAAAAGATAACCAAAACATCAAAAGTGATTGTAACAAAATTATAAAAATTAAGCATGTCTCAAATTCAGAGATATGAGAAGACAGCAACAATCTACTTCTTCATGGAAGTGGGCAATCCACAATTTTCACTTTGAAATTTTTCAACATATCACTCAGTTGAATTGATTTTTTTCCTTTTTAAAAATTACTATTGGGGAGGCAGCTAGGTGGCACAGTGGATTGAGCACCATCCCTGGAGGACCTGAGTTTAAATCTGGCCTCAGACAATAATTACCTAGCTGTGTGACCTTGGGCAAGTCACTTAACCCCATTGCCTTGCAAAAACCAAAAAGAAAATTACTATTTGGCATATGGGATAGTTCTCTGAGAGGTGTAGAAGAAAGGACACAATAATGATGTAAGAAATAGAAAACCTAAATAAAAACATTATTAAAAACTGAACAGACCTTAAAAATAGAATAAAGTACAAAGTAACTCTTAGCCAAAACAACTGAGCTAGAAAACAAATCAAGGAGAAATAATTTAAGAATTATTGGGTTTCAAGCCATTAACTGAACTCCCTAAGAAAAAATCTCCAGGGCCAGATGAATTCACTAGTGAATTCTATCAAACATTTAAGGAACAATTGGTTCCAATTCTATATAAACTCTTTAGCAAAACAGGTGAGGACGAAACTCTGCCTAACTCTTTCTGTGACACCAATATGATGCTGATAACTAAACCAGGAAGAGTCAAAACAGAGAAAGAAAATTATAGACCTATCTCCCTAATGAATATAGATGCAAAAATCTTAAAATCTTAGCAAAGTGATTACAACAAGTTATCAAGAGGATATATGATCATTCAAGATTTATCCAAGGAATCAAGATTGGTTCAATATCAGGGAAACTGTTAGATTAATTAACTATATCAATAACAAACCTATCAGAAATCATATGATTATATCAATAGATGCTAAAAAGCCTTTGACAAAATATAACACCCATTCCTACTAAAAACACTAGGCTGCATAGGAATAAATGGATTGTTCCTTAGAATAATAAGCAGTATCTATCTGAAATCATCAACAAGCATCATATGAAATGGGGATAAGCTAGAGGCATTCCAAATAAGATCAGGGGTGAAACAAGGATAGCCATTATCACCACTACTATTCAATATTGTGTTAGAAATGTTAGCTTCAGAAATAAGAAAAGAGAAAGAAATATTGGGTTGTCTAAATGCCATGACCAAAATAAAAACTTAAATATCATATTTTAAGAAATCATAGCCACTTAACCTCATTGTCTTGCAAAAAAAAAAGAAATCATAAAGAAAAATATTCAGACCTCTTAGAACCAAAGGGCAAAATAGAAACAGAAAGAATCCTCTGGTCACATGAAAAAAAACCCAAAATAAAAATTTCCAGGAACATCATAGCCCAAAATTCATAGCTTTTACAGTTAAAAAAAATTACTATAAACAGTCAAAAAGAAAGAATTCAAGTATCAAGGAGCCACAGTCAGGATCTCACACATACATACTACTAAAAAGGAAAGGAGAGCTTGGAATTAGCCTCTGGAAGAAAGCCAAAGATACAGGTTTACAACCAAGAATAACTTACCCAAAAAACTAAGTATAATTGAGAGCAGGAGTGGAGAATGGATCTTTATGATATAGAGGACTTCCAAGTATTCATAGTGATAAGACAAGAGATGAGTGCAAACTTTAAAGTACAAACACAGTACTACTGTACTCCAGAGAAACAAAAAAGTAAATATGAATGAGCAATCATAAAAGACCAAAGATGGATTAATTGTTTACCAGCTAATTGGTAAGACAATATATTTATTCCTCTTAAATTCTATCATCATTGGGGACTATAGAGGAAGTCTAATAAGAGAGAAGCCTGGAGTATGCATTTGTTGTTGTTTTTTTAATGTTTTGATTATCGTAAAAGGAGAAATGAAAGAGAAAGGGACAAAGAATGTATGGGATGGGGAAAGTGAGAGGAAGGATAAGGGAAATTAGTTTACATAATTGGGTAGTAAGTAGAAGACTATAAATAGGAAGAAAGGGGATAAAAGCAGGTAATACTTTAACCTCACATTAATACAACTGGTCAAAGCAAGGAAGAATACACATATACAACTGGTGCAGGAATATATTTCACTCACTGGAAAAAAAATCAGGAAAAGTAAGAATAAAGTGTGAGATATTGGGTCTGTATCCTAGAGAGATCCTAAAATGTGAAATCTAATATCAAATCATATCTAATATGAAAATTTTTAACACAGCTATAAAAGTATAACCTATATCCGATTACTCTCTATCAAGGAAGGGGAGGAAAGAAAGAGGGAGAAAATTATGAGATACAAAACACTGAATGTTACAAAAAAGGATCTTTGCATTTAGTTAGAAAAATAAATAAATAAACTTATATTTTAAAAAAGAATCAAGTAGAGAAAGATTACTGCCAATCAAAACAAACTCTAACTGTGGAGGTGGTTCATGATGAGGGATCTTCAAGAAAAGCAAGTATCAGAATATGTCATTAGGCTCCGGACAGGAACAGAGAAGAGGAACAAGAGAACAGAAACAGAGTTCAACCTAGAGCTCTGGTCTGCACACACTCTACTCTCTTCATACTTTTCTTTAGAAAAAAAGGGGGCAAGAATCTCTGATCAATGTGGTGAACAACCACAGTTTCAAAGAACTCACAATGAAATATGCTACCTGCCTTCTGACAGAGAGGAGATTGATTCGGGGTGCAGACTGAGAGACACAATTTTGTGGGAAATAGTCAAAGTAAGATTAGTTTTGCTTTACTATGCATGTTCAAAGGGTTTTATTTTTCTTTAGTTTTTCATTGGGGGAGTGGGAAGGTAGAAGAAAAAAGGGTATATTTTCATTCTTCAAAAAAAATAATGTTAAGTATAGGCAGTCATTATTAGAAGGGAAACAGTTAATTAGGAAAAATATTGTTGAAAGTTCCTCTATTTAAAAGGTATTATTTTCAAGATATAAAAGTAAATAACTTAGAGTTATAAGAGCCATTTCTCAAATGATAAATTGTCAAGGATATGAACAAAAAGTTTTCAAAGAAATCCAAGCTATCAATACGCATATAAAAATGTTCCAAATCACTAATAATTAGATAAATGCAAAGCAGAGTGACTGAGATCCTATCTCATATCCCTTAGACTAGCAAAGTTGATAAAAAAAAAAGGAAAATTAGGAGTGTTGCAGGAACCCTGAGAAAACAGGCACATCAACACACTGCTAGAAGATCCATGAATTGATCTAACCATTCTGTAAAGCAATTTGGAACTAATTATTAAGTTGAATATGTCTTTTGACATAGCAAAACCACATTTAGACATGTACCCCAAAGAGATCAAAGAAAAAATAAAAATATCCATGTATATAAGGATATTTATAGTAGTTTTTTTTTGTACTTGTAAAGAAGGAGGAACTAAGAGGACATCCATCAATTGAGGAACTGCAGAATAAGTTACACTAAAAAATGATGAAAGGGATAGTTTCAGAGAAACTTGTTTTAATGGATGCAGAATGAAGTGAGCAGGATCAGAACAATTTATGCAATAACAACATTGAAGGATGAATAATTGAAAAATTTAAGATCTCTAATCAATGCAAAGGTCAAACATAATACTAGAGGATGATGAAGGATGCTACATTTCCCTGGCAGAAAGGGGATCAATTCTAGATGTTGAATGGGACATGAATTTTTACAAGACCAATGTGAGAATTTGCTTTGAAAGATTTAGTTTTCCTTTTTTCTTTTCCTATCAATGGGGAAGGGGAGAGGTAGATAGAGAAATGTTTGCTAAGATATCCAAATATGCTTGTTAATCAATATCCAAATGCCTGATAATAAAATGAAAATTTTGCCATGAATCAAAATCAAGTCCATTGGCCTATAATTTGTGGACTCTGTTCTCCACCCTTCCCCTTTATAAAAAAACAAAACAGGACATCTACCATTCTCCAATACCAAAGTATTCTCTTCTCCAAAATGTTGAAAAGATCACAGTAGATGTGATAGCAATCATGTCTGTTGACCCACAGTTTAATAGGGAAAGCAACATACAAACAGCTTTATGTGGCAATAAACAATGTAAGAAAAATCAGGGCTAGTCTCAGAGAGAAGACACGCAGATTAAGAACAACTGAGAAAGTTTGGAACTTTACTTGAGATTTGAAGGAAGTTAAGGAAGTTGAGAGATGGAAATGGGGGGGAAGAGTCCATGAAAATGCCCAGAGGCAGGAGACAAGACTATCATATGCAAAGAATACTAGAGAGACCAGTGTCATTAGATACAGATTACATGGAGGGGAGTGAGGTACAGAAAACTGGAAAGGTAGAAATAGGCAGAGTTACAAAATTTTTACAAACCAAACAAGAATGTTTTATACTTGTTCCTGAAAATAATAGGGAGTCACTGAATTTATTATCTGATATCTTCAGGGAAATTTTAGGGTATTGATTTATATTTATTCTTGAAGCACGGTCTTTCCAAGTCTAAGATGTGTACTAAACTATGTCTGTCTTCCCTTTTCTTCTCTATTAGGCATACTAATTGCCATTTGTCCCTAGGGGTTTCATTATTTCTTCAGCAATTAGTTCTATCTGAAACAATTCATTCTTCCTTGAGCAATAAATAGTATTTTATTCTAAATAGTAATATGAATGTTTTAATTTATTGTCAGCAACATGTACAGTATCTATCAGAAGAGCATATAACTGTAAAACCTAAAATTGTTTCAAAGGTTTCAAATTGCTGTGATGGAGTATATCAGTTGGCTGAGAAAAATAATAATTTAGTTTGAACTACTCTTCTGTAGAAGTTTCAGTGACTGCAGAGAGGGACTTAAAAGCACAGAAATCATATTAGATACAATCTCCCTATTATCCTTCAGAAGCTGTTATCTATAAGAAAATACCTAAAATAGAATCAGAGAAACTTAGCAAATTGGAATTCTCTAGTAACCAAATGTTGGGTCACTCTTTTGTTTGGGGATAGAGAGAAGGTTTTATTCCTTGATTGATGAGAATTTTTAGCTCCTGACAGTGTGTCTCAGGAAGTGTCTGGCCACAGTGCTACAGGGATGTTATTGCTGGTCAGTCTTAATTAAAAGACTCCCTTGCATCTTGTCATCATTGCTTCTGAACTTTGTGCTTAGCTCTTATTTTTGGTCACAGGCAACCAGGATTCTTCCTGTTTTGCTTCCAACATGATGACACATGGTAAATGAGCTAAGAAGTTTGACAAGGACCTTCCATGCCGCCTCTCATCCTCATCCTCAATGAAAACAATAATTTCCAAAGAAGACACCAGGCACAGAAAAGATATGTTGGAATATAGAAGAGTCAATGAAGTATACGTGCAAAACACCCAGCTCCTGCCGCCAACCTGTTGGTATTTTTGACAGTACTCAATTAAAACAGGATGGTTAACTTTAGGCTGTCATTTGAGTTGGTCAAATCATCCAAAGTCTTTGAGAAGTTCTCTTGCAGTGGGATGACCAATTTCCATTAAAGAGGTGGTCTGAACAAAGCTAGCCATGATTGGCATGGGTAGCCAGTTCTGGTTTGATTCAAAGCTTAATGAAGGGACAGAGAATAAAGGCTTCCTTCTCATTTCCTCATTATACCTTACTCTAGAGGAGAGGCAGCTTCTCAGTTCATTATCAGACACTATATTTGTGGTGGACAGTGGCTAAATAGACAAACAAGGGTACCCATAACTGCCACTTCTGGACCACAAGAATCTCATTTTCTGCTTTCAGCTCCATTAAGATGTGGACAATGAGAGATCTAGCTAGTTGTGCCTTCATGGGGCTTTCATAGTGAACAAGCATCCCTGACAGGATTCCAAAAGCAGAGCCAAGGTTAATTCTGGTCTTCATGCTGTCTCTTTTTCATACTAGCAAAATGCTTTTGCAAGAGTGCCATCCACTGTTAAAACCAAATTGCTACCTCCTTTTTAGTCTTTTAGTTTGCTTTTGCATTATTCTCAGAATAAAGAGAATTAAGAGAAAATGCTAGATTCCAGAGTTAAAATTTCTATCCCCAGGATTTCTGACTTTCTCAATTCATTTACAAGCTTGATCTTTCTTTTTTTTAGGAATATACAGCTATTGTCATCTTTAAGATTGAAGGGTGCTGAGGGCGGCTAGGTGGCGTAGTGGATAAAGCACCGGCCTTGGAGTCAGGAGTACCTGGGTTCAAATCCGGTCTCAGACACTTAATGATTACCTAGCTGTGTGGCCTTGGACAAGCCACTTAACCCCATTTGCCTTGCAAAAAAACCTAAAAAAAAAATTGAAGGGTGCTGACAAACTCTGTAGTATAACAGTAATAATCCAGTCCCAAAGTCTGATAGTGAAGTCCTATCTTCAGTACAAACCAGTTATCATCTGAGGACTTTCCTAATTCCCCCCCACCCCCCAGATCATAAGCACTTTCTCTTCCTAAACTTTCTTGCATTTATTTTTTAAATGCTTATGCTTTATGATGCTAGTTCCTTGAGAAGAGGGAATCTCATTTTTATCTCTATTCTTGATGCCCATAAAACATTTAATAAATACTTTTTTGATAGAATGATTTAATTATTCAGTGTCATTCATTTTTGAGTTTCCTCGCCAGAAGCTCCCTATCATACATGATAGGTCCAGACATAAATTAAGAAGACTAAAAATCAAAACAAAAATAAAAGACTTTTGAAGGACAGCTTTATTCCTATAACCAAATGCTAATGATCTGTATTAATATAGGGAACAATGGAACAGCTAAAACAAAAGGCAATCAAAAGTTAAGTGTATTCATTTATATCTTGAAATACATTAAAGCATTTTTCTGTTTATCTTTCTAATTGCACTTCACTGAAGTTCATCTGAAAATAAGTTTGTAGCTGATGAGTAGCTAGCAACTGATAAGGAAGCATTGAACATGTCTCATGGAGCCCTTCTGATAAATGTGCAACAGAGGCATTTGGGTTCTTCCTTATACTACAAGACCCTGTAGAGGAGTCTTCAATTTCAAACTTCTGCTCTAGTCTGTAGACTCTCAAGTAAATAAATAATCTGACCTGGTTTCCCTGTAGTACTCTTATTACTAAATAAAAGTGGGGTCTCAGATCATTCTATCTTAGAAAAGAGTCCATGAACCTTGTAAGACTCATTCCAGAGAGAAAAACCTCAAGGGGCTAGATTTCTGGTATAACAAGGAAATTTGGCAGGATTCTGCTCTCTAGGGAACAAAGGCAAGACAATTCTGTGACCCAAGTCTTTGACACTAGACAGAATACATAGGTTGTTGTTGTTTGTCCCTCATTCTCAAAGAGGACCATGACATCAGGGAAGTGATTCCATGACAAGCAAGTGAATTGGATTTAAATGAAAGAAGGTTGTGTGGAAGTCACCAGTCACAATACTTTTTCATCTAGGTCCAGTGGCCAAATATGGATCAGAATGCCTGGAGATGTTCCTGGTTGTAGTGGAAGACCTTAGTCTTTTAAAGTTAAGAACTTTAACAGATCTCAATCAATTCAGTGATTTGGCTAGGTAAGAAAGAAAGGAGGCAAAGAATGGCTTCTTAAAATAAATCAAAAGAATGACCTCTTAAAATCAATCAATCTAAGGGGCAGCTAGGTGGCATAGTGGATAAAGCACTGACCCTGGAGTCAGGAGTACCTGGGTTCAAATCTGGTCTCAGACACTTAATAATTACCTAGTTGTGTGGCCTTGCTTAACCCCCTTTGCCTTGTAAAAACCTAAAAAAAAAAAAAATCACTCAATCTAAAAGGAAAAGGCCCACAGGGTTTCTGGACAAAACAGAAATAATTGCTATTTACATTCATTCTGAATCAATCAGGGTCCAAACAAAAACCAAGTGGAGCTTGACTTGGAACCTACTGTTGACTAATCAATGACAGCCAGAGTGATTTGGGATCTGTAACCTTCCAGATATCTTAGAGGTTTCAGTGAATAAAATTTACATTCCTTTGGGCAGAGCTCCTACAGGTAAGCCTGGGAAGGAGGGAGGGAAGAAAGGAAGGAAGGGAGAGAGGAAGAGAGTGAGATAGGGAAAGAAAGAGTAAGGATTGGAAAGAGGAAGTGAGGGAGAAAAAGAGAAGGAAAGAAAGAAGGAGCTGTGTTTCCCATCTCTGGTCAGCAATAGGGCAACTCCTGCTATTCTTATAGGTTATTTGTGCTTTGTTATCAAAGGGAGCTATGTCATCAGAGATATAATGCCATGACCTGCAATTGAATTTTATTTCCTCTTTCATTTAAAATCCAAGCATATGAGCCTCATTAAAGGAGGGAGGGAAAGAGGTGCCTTTCTTGAATCAACCAAAAAAACCCATATTTTTATACCACTTTATGCTTTGAAAAAGAAATTTATATACAATATCATGTTTGAACTTCACAATAAACCTGTATGGAAAATGTTATTTTCCCTTGTTACAGATTAAGAAACTGAGCCTAACAGAGACAGCTTGTACCCCAGTGACCATAGGAAGGCAGAAATAAACCAAGATCCAAATAGGACTAGAGCAATAGTAGAGAAAGGGTCAAGGTGGCATCTGGAAAGTAAAGCACCTGAGGTCTTGCAGGAGGTTTGCTACCAGTGTAATGAATTACATCTGGTTAGGGTCTGTCAGGGTCAAGGAAAAGGACCAAGACAATTCTGGAATTGATACTATGCAGGGAAGAGACAGAGAAGGGGCCAAAGACAAATCTGAATGGAGTCACAGAGTTAAAACTAAAAGATTCTTGCAGAGGAAGGGACCTATTTATGGGTATTACCTACTATAGCTAGGACCAAGGTAGTCTTGCCCACAAGAACATGGCATATGGGAAAGAGAAGAATTTGATCCAATCAAAAATGTGGGGTGCTGTGTATCACACTAAAGAAAATCTGTTGAAGATATGAGTGAACAAGAAAAAAATGAACATATGAAGAAATACTATGATTTGAATGAAATTCAATAGATAAAATCAAGTTTTTAGTTGTGTCCAACTCTTTTTTACTGCTTTTTTTGGTGGGGTTCTTGGCAAAAATTCTGAAGTGGCTTGCCATTTCTTTCAATAGTTAATTTTATAGATGAGGAAACTGAGGCAAACAGGACTATCAGCATATAATAGAAGATGGTAAACTTTATACAAGAGGTATACTCCTTGAAAATTAGAAGGAATCAAACAGAACTCAATGACTTCATGATATAATAAGAAATATTAAAATAAAATAAAAAATATTATAAAACAGAAAAAAGATGAATTATATCCTATCAAAAACACTGACATGATTTTTCAATTGACTTCCAGCCAAAACGGCAACAGAGAAGACAGGCACTGTGATAAGTGCTCCTCTTTCCCCTCAAAAACAACATGAGAGAAACCTCTTAACAAAAATTCAATCAACAAAACCCAAAAAGAGAAACTAGGAGAAGAATACCTACCAAGAAGGTCTGTCTCAGGGGTCTGTGGGTGAACCAGGAGACAAGAGCAGAGGATCAGCGCAGAGACAGCACCTGGGGGTAGCCAGAGGGCCAGCCTCAGCCATAGAGACTTCAATGAGTGGCCAGGAACTACTGGAGGGTGAGTTCTAGCACAGTGCCTCAGAGCATGCCTGAAGAACAACCAGCTGGGCCAGGGACCTGAGCTCCATACTTTCAGCTGAGCCCTTTGCCCAGAACAAACAATAAACAATCTCCCCAACCCTTCAGGGCTACAGAGTTCACTCTACAGAAAGAAATTAACTCCCTTCCCCCAGGGCCCAGCTTCAGTGTTCAAGGTCAACTCAGACCCTGCTGCTAAGGACCTCAAACACTCCAGAGAAAGCAAACAGTGGCCCCTACTGACTGGCCCTTGGAATTACTAAATCAAGTGAGCAAAGCCTCTAGAATCGTCAAGAGCAAACCTCTGAGAGCCAGCTCCCTCCCCCCAAAAAACAAGATCCTAGAAAGATGAAAAAAGGCCATAGTAAGGGGGTCCATGAAGAAATACTTAGCAGTGAAAAATTCTAACCCAGAAAGATCTAGCACTGCTGAGGAGACTATGAATTGGTCTCCAGTCCAGAAAGACTTCCTTGAAGAAATCAGGAAGGAGTTTAAAAATCAATTGGAAAAATTGGGAAAAGAAACTCAAGAGAAAATTAACATCTCACAATATGAAAACAAATTCTTGGAAAATAAAAGGGGACAAATGCAAAATGAGAATAACTCTCTCAAATCTTCAATTGGGCAAATGCAAAAAGGAAATGATTCAGCCGACCCCGGAAGCCGCTGTGGCGCCAGCGGGGTCAGCAGGAAGTGCTTCTGGGCAGGTGCCGGAGAATGTAGCACATCTGCTCGGTGTCCCACCCGGCAACGTGCATTTGCCGAAGCCCCGGACCGCTGCCCAGTGGGATCTGCGCAGTGCGGCCCTCAGGAGAAAGCAAACAAGACAATGAAGACTGGGAAAAGCTTTTGTGACCATGGATGACAAGAGACAAAGAGTCCGAGTGCAGGGAGGCTGGGCAGGCCTTGCCAACAAGAGTCAGGCCAAGGCTCTCAGTGACAAAGGCCACCCCCAACAAGGCCTCGGACAGACCTGGATGAAGAAGGAGTCACCTCTGCCTGAAAGACAGTTTGTGTATAAAGAACCAAAGGAACAAGTATTACGTCAGATCCCTGACCCACAAATGATTGACAAAGAAGGTGTCTATGAAATCAGCGTATCACCTACAGGAATTTCTAGGATACATTTGTTTCCCAATTTCATTGAATCAGAAGAAGCAGATTGGATTTTTGAACAACTCTGCTAAGATGTTCCATGGAAGCAGAGGACTGGTATTCGAGAAGGTCTTGATTATCTGCAGCCAAGATTGACAGCATGGTTTGGAGAACTCCCTTACACTTATTCCAGAGTTACAATGGAGCCAAATCCTCAATGGCATCCTGTGCTGAGCATGCTGAAGAACCACATCAAGGAGAACACTGGCCACACCTTCAACTTGTTACTCTGCAACCTTTATCACAACAACAAGGACAGCGTGGACTGGCACAGTGATGATGAGCCCTCACTGGGAAGATGCCCCATCATCGCCTCCCTCAGCCTGGGGGCCACACGCATCTTTGAAATGAGGAAGAAGCCCCCCCAGAAGAGAATGGAGACTATACATATGTGGAAAAAGTAAAGATACCCTTGGATCATGGGACATTGTTGTTGATGGAGGGAGCTACACAAGCTGACTGGCAGCATCGGGTGCCTAAGGAGTACCATTCTAAGGAAGCAAGAGTGAACCTGACCATTAGGACTGTTTTCTCTGAGTCCAGCGCCATGGATTCAAGAGCGACCTAAATGCTTTCTGGGAGAAACTGCTCTTGAAATAATCACCTTTTGATATCAAACATTTCAAGACGAATGTGGACATGGGCATTCAGTTGCATAGGGGGATGAGAGTCTAATTGGTGCCTTAGCTGAGAGTTCTGTTAAATGATAGCAAGCAGTTTGTGTTTAGAATATGCTTATTATGGGAATAATAATCCCTAAACAGATCTCGTACTTGTGGATTTACTTTGTGCAAATTAAAATCTATTGTGGTTGTACTCAGAAAAAAAAAAAGGAAATGATTCTCTCAAAATTACAGTTGGTCAAAAATAGAATTGACCAACTGGAAAAGAGTTGCAAAAGATAAATGAAGAAAAAGCTTCTCTTAAAAAAAGAATGGAATCAGCAGAAACTAATGACTTCATGAGACAACAAGATTATGTTAAACAAACCCAAAAGATTGAAAAAATAGAAGAAAATGTAAAATACCTCATCAGCAAAACCACTGACCTCAAGAACAGAACAAGATGGGAAAACCTGAAAATTATAGACCTTCCTAAAAACATTGAAGAGAAAAAAAGTCTGGACTTAATATTACAGGATTTAGTGATGGAAAACTGCCCTGATATCATGGAACAGAGGGCAAAATAGTTATTGAAAGAATACATTGATCTCCTCCAGAAAGAGATCCTAAAATGAAAACACCAAGGAATGTTGTAGCCAAATTACAGACCTATCAGGTAAAAGAGAAAATCCTGCAAGAAGCTAGAAAGAAAAAACTTAAATACCAAGGAGCCTCAGTAAGAATTACACAGGACCTGGCCACAGCAACATTAAAGGATCAAAGGGCCTGGAATGAGATATTACAAAGAGCAAAGGAACTTGGAATGCAGCCAAGAATCCACTACCAGGCAAAGCTGAGCCTTGTCTTCCAGGGGAAAAGATGGACATTTAATGAAATGGGACTTCCAACATTTCATGATGAAATGATCAGAGCTAAATAGAAAATTTGGACATCAAACAGAAGGCTGAAGAGACACATGAAAAGGAAAAAAATATATATAAAAACTTTTCAAATAAGATGAAACTGGCTATATACCCACTTGGGAGAAAGAGTTTCATAACTATTGAGAACTGTAACTCTATTAGGGAGAATATACATAAACAGAAGTGATACACACTCATAACTTTTCTGTGACTCAGAATGATTTAAAAACAATATCTCCTTCAAAAGGGGGACAGTAAGAAAAAGGGAGGATGGAGGGAGATTGAATGGGGTAAATATCATTACATCAAGAGGCACAAAAAAACCTATTGCAATTGAGAGGAAGAAGGGAAGAGGTGAGAAGCACCTGAATCTTCATCTCATCAGACTTGGCTTAAAATTAACATAGATACACTTAGTTAAGTTAAGAAACTAATCTTATTTTTCAAGCATTAAAAAAGTAAAAAGGGGAGGAGGGACAGAGAGGGGGAGAAAAGGGGGAACTGACAGAAGGAAGGGATGAAGGTAAAAGGGAAAGGGGAAAGAAAGGTGTGAGGGGTTGATATAAGAGAGCAAACACACTGAAGGTGGTGGTATTCAGAAACAAAACACTGGAGAATATGGATAAAGGGGAAAAGGGGGAAAATACAAACAGAAGGAAGATAGCATGGAGGTCAATAAAGAGTTAGTAATTATAACTTTGAATGTGAATGAGATGAACTTTCCCTTAAAATGTAAGCGAATAGCAGAGTGGATTAAAAACCAGAATCCTAGAATATGCTGCTTACAAGAAACTCATTTGAAGCAGCGAGATACATATAGAGTAAAGCTAAAAGGTTGGAGCAAAATATATTTTGCTTCATCTAAAGTGAAAAAAGCAGGGTAGCAATCCTTATCTCAGAAAAAGCAGCAGCAAAAATAGATCGCATTAAAAGAGAGAAGGAAGGAAACTATATCCTCCTAAAAGGTACCATAAACAATAAAGTAATTTCAATACTAAATATGTATGCACCCAATTGTACAGCATCCAGATTCTTAGAGGAGAAGTTGAAAGAACTACAGGAAGACATAGACAACAAAACTCTACTAGTGGGAGACTTCAACCTCCCACTCTCAGATATAGATAAATCTAATCATAAAATAAACAAGGAAGTTAAGGAGGTTAATAGAGCATTAGAAAATCTAGATATGATAGACTTATGGAGGAAACTGAATGGGGATAGAAAGGAATATACCTTTTTCTCTGCAGTATATGACACTTACACAAAAATTGACCATGTACTAGGGCATAAAACCTAATGATCAATTGCAGAAAGGCAGAAATAGTGAATATATCTTTTTCAGATTATAATGCAATAAAAATCATATGCAATATTGGGCCAGGGAGATATAGACCCAGAACTAATTGAAAACTAAATAACCTCATTATAAAGAATCAGTGGATCAACAACAACAAATTATAGAAAGAATGAATTATTTCATCCTAGATAATGAACAATAATGAAACAACATACCAAAACCTATGGGATACAATCAAGGCAACTGTCAGGGGATATATTATATCTTTAAATGCTTACATAAATAAATTAGAGAAAGAAGGGTAAAGAAAGAAGGCCCCCCAACTTGTTTTAGCCCCATTATGTAAAATAGGGGACCCTTGTGCCTTCTTCCTGGTTTGGGGAGAAAGAGGGACTGGGTGAATGGCTTTTTTCCCTTAAACTTATACATGATTACAAATTTTAAACCTCATCCCCTAAAGGCATTAGCTGGATTGAGAAAGCCCCACCCTTGTGGGGAGGAGAAATGGGTAGATTGATTGATAAGGCTTGTGGTCAATTAGTTAAGTGAAAAAAAGGGGAAGATAACTTTTTCTGGGACTAGGAAATTCAGATTTCATCTTTTCTTTAAGCCTGTGCTAATAACTAATATCTCTGTAACAGAGTAACTGGATTTGAACTTTATAAAGTAACTTAAGAATGAATACACTCAACTTTAACTATTGATTGGCTATTTCAAAATCTTAATTATATATTGGAGGTTCCTCAAGAAATTGTAATTGATTCTAAAAATTATTTTTTGACTGTTCTTGATTGGTACATTCAAAAACATAATTATAATATAAATATATGCATGTATTTAAATATTAATAGGATGTTTTCACATCTCTCCACTGGCCTGGAGAGGTTGGAAAATGTTTCTGTATTTTGAGATTTTGTTGACAGCCAGGGTGTCCAAAAATCTCATTCTGGTAAATTTGAAATCTTTATACAAAAGAGTTGTCTGGGGCGGCCAGGTGACGCAGTGGATAGAGCACCAGCCTTGGAGTCAGGAGTACCTGGGTTCAAATACACCTCAGACACTTAATAATAACCTAGCCGTGTGGCCTTGGGCAAGCCACTTAACCCCATTGCCTTGAAAAAAAAAATCTAAAAAAAAAAAAAAGAGTTGTCTGTGTTTGTGTCTGTATCTAAACTCCTGTGTGTATGTAATTCAGATCTGAAATAGTTACCTAAGTTAAATGTTACTCCTTTTAGTGTGGATTTTAAATTTAATTGTTTTAAAAAGTCTAATTTAAAATGAAGTAATTAATAATGGAGTTGGAATCTGAGCCTATCCCCTTACTAGAGAATCTTAATACATTTGTACATTTGAAAGTGTGTAAATTGAAAAGTTTGTGAAATGTTCTCACCTGTGAACTAAATTTTTGTTGACTTAATATTCATTGACAGCTGTATTCAACTTGGGTTAATTGAGACTTTAAGGATTACGAAAATGTAGATTTTCTGCCCTCAAGAGACTTTGAAAAGGAGATAAGGAGACTTCTGGAAGGAAAAGACCCCCACTTTGTGTTTAAAAACTAAAAACTATAGGAGAGCTAAATCAGAGAGTAATTTAGTCACCTTTGACTTTTCAAAGTATTTGAAAATTTTGTAACAAATCTGGGAATTTTTAAGGTGTTATTAAGAAGGAAAATATAATTGGGTACATCAAGTAATTTGGGAATATCGAATCATATATAATTATTATGTTTACTGATTTCATTTGGGAAAGAAATGCTATACTAAATTTTATTATCTGATTTGTTTTGATGTTAAGATATTGATAAAATATCTTCAACAATCTAAGAAGGTCTTTTGTTGGTAAAGGAAGAAAGTTTGTAATAATTTTTCTCTTATCACACATTTATGGAAGGGAATATATATATGTATATGTCTGTATGTAAATATTATATATAAATCTGCTTAACATAGGTTATTTGAAAATAAGAAAATGTATTAATTGCCTAGCATTTATAGCATAAACAAAAATTACATTGGAGTTTTAAATGTATCATATATATAAAATTGAATTCTTGGAGGATCTGGGTAAAAAGGTTTGGAAGACAAAAGTGTAAAGATAGAGGTATATTCATTTTGCTCTTGTTCTAAGGGGAATGAGTTGTTTAAATAAGAATCTTATGTTCAATGTAAATTAATAATATATGTTTAATTTTTAAAATGTCAAGAATGTGGACTTTTTCATGGTAATTTCAGACAACTGATGTGAGGGGGCTCTGAAAGATGACTGAACAAAAAGCAATTATGTGGTCCTACTGTAAGGTAACTTATTGATGAGTAAGATGTATTTATCAATTATGTGATATTCTTTTGTAACTTCAAAGAAATTATATTTATAATACTTTATTATCTCTTGTGAACATAAAAACTATTTGAATAATGTAATGTTAAAGCCTAGAATTAACATGTGATTGCTTTGAAGGGGTAATAATTATCACCCCTTCTGGATCTATGCATTACATAATGATGGAAATATTATTTTGTAAAATTTAAAAACTCATCTTAATTGACTTGAATATCTTGTTTTATTGCACTGGAATCAATAATACATGTTAGAAATTTAAAGTCACCTAAGATGTTCTAATGGTTTTAAAGACTTCTGAAAGTGAAAATTTATATTTTGAAAATGGCTAGTAGTTAAATTTATGTATAGAAGTTTCTAGCTATATATGTAAATTGGAACTAAACATCTTTGAGGGGAAAGTACATATGTAACATGAAGAATATAAAATAATGGTGTTGATTTGAGACTTCTCTGTGGCAATCTCTAGCTAATTGTTATGTGAGAATTATGGAGATGATGGGCAACCTCCTAGTTAGTTATTTTAACATAGTTAATAGGGGCAGCTAGGTGGCGTATGGGTTCAAATCCGGTCTCAGACACTTAATAATTACCTAGCTGTGTGGCCTTGGGCAAGCCACTTAACCCCATTTGCCTTGCAAAAAAAAAAAAAAAAACATAGTTAATAGCTAAATGGGTTCATTGCAAAAAGTTGATTTTATAAAAAAATTCTAAATATGAATTAGGGTTGCATTTTTACATCTCAAAATCTGTTTATTACATTTCATTTACAGCACTGTCCTTAGGTACATGAGCAACAATTGAATTATAATTTTTCCCTGGGTTTCTTACACTAAATTACAGCTTGGCACACTCTTGGTTCTCCATAGTACTCAAGTCACCTAAAGCTCTGGATAGGTAATAGTTGTATTACAATGTATTGATAATTGATCTGTCTGCTAAAATAGAAAGACAACAATTTTCCAGTGAAGCCATTAGCCCTATGGGATTTGATGTTAATATTGCAGATGAGCAGAGTAGCCTTTGAAAGAATGACCCTAACCTCAACTGGGGCAGGATTCTTTTAAAGGAATCACTCACCTGGCAGACCTGGAGCCTGGCTTACTGAAAACGATTGTCTGAATGACTTCTGCCTCTAAAGGACATCTAATTCATAAGGGAACATGTTCTCATGTTCCTCTGCTTTGTAATAGAAAATTGCCATGATCATTCCAGGTGTATCATAATTAAGTATGAGAGTGAGCCATTGGAACTCTATCATCTAAATTTTAAATTATTGGTAAATATTTTGTCTTGGCCTTTTAACATAGCATATGACTTTTTATCACAACAAATTCCCTTATGGAAAAGAAATATCAGTATGGCTGCTTATATCAGAATAATGTCTATTAATCTATTTTTTTAACTGCTTTAAAAAAGAGATCCATTCTTCAACTAGAATTTTTATTCATTCTAAACATGGCCAAAGCTAAAATTTTGTAGCAAGTTACCTTTAGGACACATGCAGTTTTAAATGCTTATTCAGTACATTTGTTTATACTATTTTTGAGCTTTTGGCTGCAACTTAATGTGGCATCCATTAACAAATCTGTGCTATTTTGGAACCCATATTCTTATAAAAGGTATTTTGATACTGGCTTAGGATCATAAAAGTATAATTCTTGCTCTTTATAGACTTTCTAGTTTTTCCCCCCTAATTATTGGACCTCTGTTAAATAGCCTTCTCTGTTAAAATATCTCTCTGGTTTTTGCTTGTTCAATTTTTTTTCCCTTGAGTTTCGTTTCTCTAGCTGTATATCTCCAAGACCAGACTCTGCCATACAACTGTGCCAGTTAATCATTCTGCGGACCCTGCCTCAATGAAGTTCTCAATGCAATGCATTCATCTCCAAATGGACTCTGAAAGGCCCAGAAGAATCTGGGTCCCAAATAATTTTGAGGGGGAAAATGATGTAGAGAATTATGCATGTAGCAGAAACAAAATCTGTAATCTTAAATGCTGTTAAATCTTGTTAAATGGATGGAAGTTCTCCACTCTTGAGATGTAAATTGACTCCCATAGTTTTATTGCTTAATGTAAAATTTGTATCCTGGTCTCCTCAGTCTTCAACCCTCTACCCAATTCTGGTCAGGTAAGGGGGGAAAGGGAATTCCCCTTTTGCGCTCTAGATAAGGGGCAAGATTGTAAAACCTGAGTTGGATCTCTACTAGAGGCAGTCAATTGGCCCAGTCAACTCTACTTGACTTCTTTTATTTCTGTCTCTCTTTACCTATATTCTGTCTGCCAGGTCTTTATTATCAGTCAGTCATAAGTGCTTCTGACCCTTCAGGAGGAGTTTTTTTAAACCTGTTTAGTTTGTTATATTCAATAATAAAACCTGAGCAGGGTTAACACCCCAGAGAGCTGCAAATTCATTTGCCTTTTCAGTGGTCTTAAATCTTCTGTCTTCAGTCTCTAAATCTTTAAAAATTGGCAACATTGGTCTTAGTATTAAGCTTTACCCC
Organism: Macrotis lagotis; assembly: GCF_037893015.1. NCBI lineage: Eukaryota > Metazoa > Chordata > Mammalia > Peramelemorphia > Peramelidae > Macrotis > Macrotis lagotis. Next base: position 177,282,491 of record NC_133658.1, on the reverse strand, counting down.
ATTTCTTAATTAAACTTGAATATGGATTCCCCATTCCTAGAAAGAGTCTTTAAGTTAAGTTCTTTTCATTTATTTTAAAAATAAAGCTAGAAAATTTCCCAACCAGAATTTACTCTTTCAATTAATGAGAAGCTGTTAACTTATAGAAATACTTTTGGACCTCCCCAGGTTTTAGGTCTGGCTGGCTGCCCCCATCCCCCCAAAGTCTCCTCCAGCATGAAGTCCTAGACAAGTGGGCAGACTCTCTGTAAAGCCTGGGAGTTGGGACTGAGCAACCACATGGGTAGACCGGAGAAAGGTTGCACCCCCAAAGCATGAAAAAGGAATGGGGTGTTCTCTCAGACAGTTTGATGAACTTACACTATGTTCTGGGGAAGGGCAACCAGGAGGGTGCTTCAATTGGGGATAAGATTAGCAGTTTTTTTCCCCGGGGGCATGAGCCCCTCCCTTCCCTCTTCCTGCCACCTGAGAGGGGTGGAAAGAGTTTTGTAAAAAGAAAGGCTCCATTTCTCCTCTCTCAGAGTGAGAGAGAAAAAAAGGGGAGAAAAGAAAAGACAAAGAGACTGACAGCGTGGCAGAGACTCTCTCCTTGGAAGCCACAATCACTAGATTAATACAATCCATGATACCCAGAGGGCGGATTTCTAAGAAAGAGATTCCAAGAAGCCTTCTCTGATGGGAGGGAAAGCAAAGGCAGAACAGATTAGGGAAATCAAGGCAGGGGATGTGATAGTTAAGTAATTGTCACTCCAGAAACAAGGGGAGAGAGTAGAAATCAAGTCAATTCCTTAAAAAAAGAACAACCCAGATTTCTAAGACATAAAAAGACTTTTTTTTTAAAATAACTTCTCCAGCTAAAGGGGGAAAAAAGTGGGGAGGATTCTTGCTAGTCTCTTTAGACGATACTCCCTCCCAGGTTTACTGCACCTGGATAGGACCACTGGGAAAGGAAAAAAAATCCATCTCTTAAACTGAGTATTGAAATCTTTGCGCTGATTGAACTTTAGCCTAAAAAACCTTGTAACTAGCTAAGAGTTGATGAACCTACTCACTGCTCATTTATCCTGTGGTATTCTATTAGTCTATAATAGAACCACAGGAAAAACTGCTGTGTGGTCTTTGGGGTCTGAGCAAGAGTTACACGGCTCTGCCTAGCCGTGGGGGTCCAAGCAAGTCAAACTAAGTGTGCTATAGTAACAGCTTCCTGTTTATTGCCTCTAATCATCCCCCCCCCCAAAAAAAAAACCTTACATAGTATGCACTTCTCACAATTTCCTGGGAACAAGAGAAGGGTTAGGTGAGAAGGCTGGCTGAGAGTCCTATTTGATCTTATCTGCAAGATATGGGCATGGTTCAGGGGTGCTTCACTTTCTAGAAGTCTGAGTGAGTCCAGGGCCAGATTCATATCCCTTTGTGGATTGCCAATATGATGATGGGGAAATTGGTGGTGCCATCATAAAGATGAGAGCTCTTTTGAAGTGAGAAACTCAGGAGTAGCCCTAGAGTTGGGAAAGCTCAGGATTTTTATTTTTAAAAGCCTGCAAAATTCACAGATTAAACTTTTTTCCTGGAGAAACAATAAATTATTTGAGGACAAAAGATCTAGGCAAGAATGCTTGAGAAAAAGAGAAAGGAAGAAGATGGTGACAAGAAGTGATCCAGTCTTAGGCGCTCTGTGATAAAACTTGAAACTAAGGACTCTAAACTAAACTTTCAAGAGACAGAACTCACAAAGGGACCCATTGAGGCAGTTCTCTTACTCAAGGTAATCTGGAAAAGAGCAGAAAGGCTCTGCTCCCCGGGGTTGGGGGGTGTCCCGCCAGAGTGAAAGAACTTCAGCCTCCCGGAGGCAGCAACAGGGAGCTGGGAGCCATGGCTCACAGCAGCGGGGAAGTCTCCTGAGTTGCACCCCAGGGAGCACCGGGCACAAAGTGGGGGAACAGCAGGGAACCTCTGCCAGAGGGAGCACATGGAGCCCAGCTCTCAGGGCACACAGCGAGCAGCTTGGTCTTTCCCCAGCCCAGATCCAGAAACAAAAGCAGGCAGAGGTGGTAAGCAGGAGCCCCCAGGGCATGAGCCCATTGAGCTAAGGAAGGGGAGTGAAGAGAGACTGCAGAGCTCTGTCCTTTGCCCCTGGAACAGGACTCTGGGGCTCTGACCACATTCAGATCCTGATCGCAGTCTAGGCCCCCCAATAGAAGAGCAGCCCCCCCTCCCACCTCGGCCCCGTGGCAGAGGGGGGCGCTTATGGTCATTCACAGACCAGGAGGGAGGACAGAGCCTCACACACTGAGACCCTTGTGGGAGTGTCCCAAAAGCTCAGGAAGCACCCCAAAACCAGGCCCAGGCTGGGAAAATGAGCAAGCAAAGAAACAAGAGGAAGACCATTGAGAAATATTTTGCAAATGAGCCCAAGAAGGATCCAAATACTCAGTCTGAAGATGAGGAAGCACAAGCTCCTGAATCTAAAGACTCCAAGAAAAAACAGAAATTGGGCTCAGGCTATGACAGAGCTCAAAAAAGACTTTGAAAATCAAATGAGGGAGTTGGAAGAAAAACTGGGAAAAGAAAGGAGAGAGATGCAGGAAAAACATGAAAATAAAGTCAGCAGCCTAGTCAAGGAAATCCAAAAAAATGCTGAAGAAAATAGCATGTTACAAACCAGCTTAGGTTAAATGGATAAAACAGTTCAAAAAGTTATTGAGGAGAAGAATGCCTTAAAAAGCAAAATTGGACAGATGGAAAAAGAGATAAGAAAACTCTCTGAGGAGAACAAATCCTTCAGACAAAGAATAGAATTCAGGGAGATTGATGAATTTACCAGAAATCAGGAATCAGTACTTCAAAACCAAAAAAATGAAAAATTAGAAGAAAATGTGAAATATCTCATTAAAAAACAATTGATATGGAAAACAGACTTAGGAAAGATAATTTAAAAATTATTGGAATACCTGAAAGTCATGATCAGGAAAAGATCCTTGACATCATTTTCAAATAATTACTACAGGAAAATTGCCCTGATATTCTAGAAGCAGAGGGCAAAATAGAAATGGAGAGAATCCACCGATCCTCCTGAGAAAGAGATCCCCAAAAAACAACCCTTAGGAATATTATAGCCAAATTCCAGAACTCCCAAGTCAAAGAGAAAATATTACAAACAGCCAGAAGGACACAGTTCAAATATCGTGGAGCTGCAGTCAGGATCACACAGGACTTAGCAGCAACTACATTGGAAGCTCGTAGGACTTGGAATACAATATACCGGAAGGCAAAAGAGCTTAGAATGCAGCCAAGAATGAACTACCCAGCAAGGCTGAATGTCCTCTTCCATGGAAAAAGATGGACTTTCAATGAACCAGGGGAATTTCAAAAGTTCTTTTGGAACGGCCAGAGCTGAACAGAAGGTTTGATCTTCAGATACAGGACTCAGGTGAAGCATGGAGATTGGAGGAGAGGGGGAAAATATGAGGGACTTAATGATGAGGAACTGCATGTATTCCTGCATAGAAAAATGACACTGATAAAACTCATATGAACCTTCTCAGTTAATAGAGCAAGTAGAGGTAGCTTTTATAGTTGAAGCACAGGAGAAAGCTGAATTTGAAGATAAAATATGGTGTAAAAATGGAGTCAATAGAAAAAAAGGGAAATAGAATGGGAGAAAGAAAAAGGAGAGGGGAAATAGGCCAAGATATTTCATATAATAAGATTTTTTTTTATTACAACGAGCTATTGAAATGATATGGAAGGGGGGAGGGCAAGGGGGAATGAGGGAACCTTTGCTCTCATCAGAGGTGACTAGGAGAGGAAATAGCATATATACTCAATGGGGTATAGACATCTGGAGTAAGAAGGAGGGGGGAGCAGGGGGAATGGGTGGGGATGTGAATAAAGGAGGAGAGGATGGACCATGGGGGGAGAGTGGTCAGATATAACACATTTTCTTTTCTACTTCTTGCAAGGGGCTGGGATTGGAAGGCCTGTCCAGGACCATAGGGCCAGGTGGATTCTGTGCCTAAGGGGTGGTATGGGGGCTCAGGGCTTCTTGGCCCCAGGACCAGGGATCTGTCTGCTGCACCACTCAGCTACCCTACAGCAGAGTCAGAGTGAAAGGAGAGAGAAAATAGAGTACATGGTAGTGGAGAAATAAGAAAGGAGGGAGTTGTGATCAGCAATGGCAACGTTGGAAAAATATGGAAGCAGCTTTTGCGATGGACTTACCATAAAGAATGCAATCCACTCATGACAGAGTTGTTGGTGTTGGAACAAAGACTGAAGCACATTTTTTACTATTATTATTTTGGGGAGGGTGCAGGGCAAATGGGACTGGGTGGCCTACCTGGGGCCACATAGCAGGGTGATCTTTGGGGTGTCTGAGGCCGGATTTGGACCCATGTGCTCCTGGTTCAAAGGCCAATGCTCTGTCTGCCACCCAGCCACCCCTACTATGATTACTATTTTATTTTATTTTGGGTCTTTTTTTCCCCTTCTTTTTGCTTTTTGCAGGGCAGTGGGGATCAGGTGGCTTGCATGTCACATGGCTGGGTGATTGCTGGGTCTGCGGGGCTGGATGTGGGCTCGGGTGCTCATGGCTCCAGGGCTGGTGCTTCATCCATTGTGCCACCTGGCCACACCTACAATTATTACTATTATTTTTTTTATTTTAATTTTTTCTCTCCCTTTTACTTTATCGCCCAAGCAAGTCTATATTCATGGGGGGGATAGGTATTTTGTTTACTCTTAAACAAGATTATTTTATTAATGTAAAAAAAACCATTTGTACAAAATGAGAATTAAAAAATAAAATAAAATATAAAATAAAAAAAATGAGAAAGAAAGGAAAACCTCCATAAGAGCTGATTGAGTCAGGCCACTGCCATGAAGGGAATTTAGGTAAGACTTTTATATTCTTGTCAACAGTTAGGTAGCCATTCTGAGAGGCAGGAGGTTAGATGACTAGTTAAGGTAGTTGATGACTGGGTAAGGGATTCAAAAAAGTTAACAACCAGTTAATGTCCAAATAATTGTCTTAAGTATACAAAAATATACACTGAAAGGTAATTTAATATTTCATGCATGTAATACTCAAATAATAACAATAAGAGAGGTTCACAAAACTAGATTATAAGAGTTTTAAAATATTAAATAATACCTGGTAAAAAAAAGCATCTTAAATGGACATTAATATCCTTTATCAAAGATCACAAGATATTGCACAAAAATTTATTGAAAAGTATATGCATCAAATAACTAAGCAAGAACTTCTCGAGGAATTTGGGTTCCACAAAAATGCTAAGGGAAAATTGTTAGTTTACAAAGACTGGGGTCTGCCTATATTATTCCCTATGGGCAGGTACTGAGTCAAGACAAAAGATTTAGCCTCAATCTAATCAAAACAGATTAATCCAGGTTTGCCCCACCTAGTTCTAAATTAACCTAGGGTCCTCTGTGCACGCTCAAGGAGGTAGCTGTTCTTGCTTATTAGTATAATGAGTAGAGTAGGGAAATGAGTAGGTATGGGGACAAATGTATCAATTAGATAGTGACTCTAGCCAATGATTGGCACAAAGAGGCAGGAACAAAGCCTTTGAAAGAGCATATAACATCTAGCATTTGGGGGTTTGGGCACCCCTCTCCCTTTGAGAGAGGTGTGCCATTTATTAAGATGTCTTAATAAAAAAATCATTTCAATCACTCTGGACAAAGTATTCATGAGCCATTTATAACAGACATGAAAGAATGCAAAGTTTTATAACATCTCTGCAATCATCAGAGCAAATTATAGAATAAAGAGTTGGCAATAATTAGAATTGAAAGAAAAAAGGAAAAAAATTGTTAAAGATAAGCCAAAAGCTGGGACAAAATAAAAAAAATCACAAAAATAACCTGATATTGCTCAAGTAGAAAAAAATCATGATTCAAACAATATGTATAAATTACATCATTGTCAGTATTTAGAAATAACCTGTTTCAAGAATAAAGGACAAATATATAGGGAACAAAAAGATATATATTCACAGAGCATGGGAAAAAAAGGAAAAATATAAAGTGCCAACAATGGCAACACATGCATTGAATCACAATAAGAATTAAATTTAAACATAGGCAACAAAAGAATGCAAATTACTAAGACATTGCACAGACAATAGCAAAGTAATAAAGAACAAATATTATAAAAGCTGTATAATGGTAAATTATTTATATCAGTATCAAGAGGTAGTTGGCTATATTCTCTCATCATTCTTTTTAATGGTACTAAAATAAACATAGTTTCTTTTATAGAAACTCAAATTTAAAAACTTGCTTTCTCTTGCTGTGACATTAGAAAGATTGAAAACCAGAGTCTCATGGAGAGCAAGACACTCAACAAGATTATTACAAAGTTTGTATATGAACTTTAAGTCAATGACTCTCCTCCTATACAGTAATGTTGATAGGCTAAGTACTTCCAAATCATCATTATAAGGTACAGTATAAGTGAAAAGACCATATTTAAAGGATATTGATTTTAAGAACATGTATTATACTCTTTCAATGCTATTTTGATGATTTTTGCAATATGGGTTCCAAACTGACGTGGTACATTCCAAAGCAGATTGAACCAGGGTACAGTACAGGATTCTTAGCACAGTAATGTTACAAATTCCTTCATGAAGTAATAAACAAAACCTATCTTGATATTTTGTTAACAATGCCTTGAATGGACAGCACATTTTTAGAGCATTTCAGCTCAAATTTTATGGGACACATTCTGTTTGTAGCTGGTTTACCCAGTCTATGACCGGTAATCTCCCTTGATAAGCATCAGTCAGAACATACATTTTCTTCATTTAATCAATAATAAAATCTCTAGGCTGAATTAATAAATGGCAGAGGTTATACAGACTAAATAAATGGAATAATGTTAAAAAAAAAAAGTAAGAAATGTAAATTTATGACAATGGTCTCCCTGGCACCCACCTTAGAGAGAACCCTGATTTCAAGTGGATTTTAACAGTAAGTTCACCAAACTCAACATAAAATTAGTTGGTTCTACCTGATTCAAACTAGCTGGATCCCACCACTGGGTAAAGGGGTGAACTGAGGTTGCTCTTATCTTTCCAAATTTATATTTAACAATGAAGTCACATTGAACAGTAGGAGGGAATTTATTTCTGCTTAGGGACCATGCTGCCCAGAGAGCTCTCAGAAAAATCAGACAGGCACTATTAACATTTTCTTAATATTAAAAACTAGACAAATATTTCTCCTTCTACAGTTGTAGAAATGCTATTGTTTGTAGACCTTTCTTCACTTTGTTGTAGTTGTTATATTTTAGTGCACATTAAAAAAAATTTTCACTGATGCCTTTTTTTTGCATATCTATCAGTATCCACTAACCTTTACCTGCCTATCATCTAGCAAAAACAGTGACAAAGTTTGAGAATGTATACCTCCTTTTTAGACATCCACAGGTACCCGTTACTGCAAGAAGAGTCCCGAGGTTATGATTTTAAAAAGTATAAGCAACAATAAACATTCCTCTTTCCCATCATGGACTCTACCTGAAGTCAGTAAATTAGAACCCAGTCAGAGAAAGAAGTCCCAGATCCTTGTACTGTCTTCTAAAACGTATAATAGCCTGGGGCTGCTGAACCTCCCCTAGGACCACTGAGGAAGAATAGGGTGAGAAACCTAACAGGGACCTGTAATCCTGATGGAGAAGAAATAACTGTCTAATTTTTAATATTAATAAAATGTTATTTGTGCCTGTCTATTTTCTGAAGGCTCTCTGGGCAGTACAGGCTCTAATCAGATGTAAATTCCTTCCTATTGTTCAAAAGTAACTTCAATGTTAAATGTAAATCCACCAAGAGAAGAGCACCTTCAGTTCACTTTTCTAACCCCCTTCCAGCTTCTTGCCTCTCAAGTCTTCCAAAAAAAGGGTACCTGATCCCAATCACATGGAGTTGGTCTCCCTTTTACCTGTTTTCCCCTGACTCTTCCCTGCACAGGAAGTGGGCAAACCTATAAAAATTTGTCCTACAGTCCCCTCCAGGCTGATCTCCCTCACTAGGGCCTGAGCCATTTGTTTTCCTTTCTCTCTTTTCTTCAGCCATTCTCAACTGGACCTTTGTTTTTCAGTCTGTCCTCAGGCAACTTCTTGTTTCTCCAGGAAAAAGGTTAATCTGTGAATTTTGCAGGCTTGTGAAATAAAAATCCTGTTTTTCCAACTCCAAGGACCATCTTTATGACAACACCACCAATTTCCTGGCATAATTTCCAAAAGAGGTAAATTAGAAGGAATGGAGGGAGGCATTACGACCAGGTTGTGGAAAGAACTGGGTGGGGCATTGAGTCTACATAGTTAGGGGTCTATATCATCCTTAAAGCAGCCCTCAGGAGCTTAGGAAAAAGGATGATAAAAAACTATCTAGGACCTTATGGAAAGGGGTAAGAGAGGAAGGAATAAAAAGGAAGGAGAGGAAGGAAGAAGGAAGTAGGGGAATCCTAGAATCTTTAACAGGATAAGAATGAAAAAGCTGCAAGGGGATAGACCCTAAAAAAAAGCTCTAAGGGATCAGAGCCTTTGTTTTTTTTTTTAAATCTTAAAACAAAAAAAAAGAGCCTGCAAGGAGGAGGTGCTTTAAAGGTGGGGGGGGGGGGGAGACAATAATTTTGCATCCAAAAGATAAGCTTGAAGGAAAAGGGGAAAGGGACACTTACCTTTGACTCTTCTGAGAAACAGGTTTGAAGAAGAAAAAAGGAAGAGGACTGAAAAAAGTTCTATATCCAAACCTTGTAGAAGACTGTAGTCTGTATGAATCAAGATCTGTCAGGAATACTTTGAATTAAACTGGTATAACCTATGGAATCCAGTATTGAGTTCAGTATTGACTGACTAAAACAGTGAATTGGGCCTGACAGTTTCAGAGGACAGGTGAAAGAAAATGAGACCTGATGCAGGAAGTTATAGACATAGTGATGCTGTAATTGCAAATTCTGTTTGAGGAGAAAAAAAAACAGAAGAAATATTTGTCTAAGTTAGAAAAATGTTATCTGCTCCTGTGATTTAAATTGATTCCTTTTGTTCCACTGTTAAATGTGAATTCCTTAAGATGGGAACAGTCTTAGCTAATTCGCCTTCCTCTAGCTTCCAGTTTCCAGTGTACCTGATCTTGGCCATTAATGGGTCAAACTTGCTCTGGTGTGACAAGAAATGACATGTTGGACTTAGAGGTCATGCACCTTGGGACAGGAAAGATGTAGCTTGCCTATTGTAGAATACCTGGAACCAGGTGCTAGACCACTCCCCAAGTGACACCCTTGTCCAACCCACAACAGAAGTCATTTAAGTTGTCCAGAAGAGTCATGCCCTTCCTTTTTCTCTTCTTCTTCACCCTCCCTTCACTTTGCCTAGATGGCTATCTCTCTCTTTCTTTCCAAGTTAGACCACTGGAGAGCCAAGGGCCTCTATGCTATGTGGCCAGGCTAAGCCAGCCTTTATGACTATCTCTCCTTTTCCTCTTAGCCAGGTCTCCTGGCTATTTTCCTTTTCACTTTCTTCTTTCTCTCACTCAAAACCTCACCTAGCCTTTGTTATTCTCCTGCCCTCTAGCCATTTACAAACTGCTTGCTGGTTCTTCTGGAGGAGAAAAGATTTTAATCTGTATATTTTGCAGGTTTATATAATAAATGCTGAGCGGGTTTTAAAATCTCAAGGCTATTTGTGAATTCGTTCACCTTTCAAAGTCTCTCAATCTTAAATTGTCAGCACCAGTCCCCAGCTACTGTTCCAGAAAATTTCTCAACTGGAGATAAAAATAGAAAAATCTAGAACAAGTTTCAGCTGCCCCATGCAGAAACCCCATCACCTCAGCTAAACAACTAGACCTTGGAAGGAACAAGAACTAATTTCCATAAAACATATTCCTACTCTGAAATTACAGCAGGAGACAAGACATGGGTTTGACCACTGTGTTCAAGAATTTATGAAGAAGCAAAGGATGAACTTGATGCAAGTAAACCAAAGAAAACTAGCAATGAAGAAGTCCAGTAGATTGAGACTTCCCAGATATAACCCAGAGGAAAACAACCCAACAATAATTACAAGTAGAACTCCAGAGGAGAAAAAAAGACTTAGTCATAAGGATTCAGAGTTCTCATGAAAAAGATGAAGAACATAAATAAGACAGAAAGAATAAAATTATTGTAATACAGAACAGACCACATAGCCCAAGTCTCTATGAACATGTGTGCATGCCATTCATGCAGTACCCTATGTTGAAGAGGTTGGGGAACTTGCTTTTGCAAGAATCGTGATGACATGTAATTAAAGTGACTTAGAGAGATTCTGGAGCATGTGTAGACATCTTATAATTAGTTCTGGCCTGCTAACAGTGTTGAATAGGAATAGAAATGGGTGATGGGGGGATCAAAATTCATTAGTCAGTCTAGTCAATCATCTAATATTTTGATCTTTTCTATTAATGTAATTTCCTCACTATTAGTATCCTATGATAGATAATACTCATAAGAGAGAAGAGGGGAGGCCCAGGGGCAGGGAGAAAGGGAGGGGGAAGGGAGTGAATTGGAACTCAAAAATGAATATTAAACATTGTTTTTATGAATATCTGGGGGGGGAATAAAATACTAAAATACTGCAACAGAACAAAACAAAGTTCCTTCCAAGCAACTTTAAAAATAATACATCAAAATGAATTCTGGAGAAGAAGACTGACAAAAGGATGGAGTGAAATAATTTTCCAATTCAAGACAATTTAGGAAGTTAGGAGCCCAGTCTCATTTAGGCAACTCTGGGCAAGACAGAGACAAGCCACATCTCTTTAGACCCTGGGGGCAATTGAATGGGCTGCAAAGGCTTCCAGAGTTCTCAGCCCACAGATAGGAAAGGGGTAGAACAACTGATCAGAAGATTAGGGGTCCTTTGGCTGGCACTAGCAGCAGGATTCTGTTGCATTGCTCATATGTGGGTACACATTATAGTCCCAGCTAAAGGAGAACTAACAAGACGGAAGAGAGCTTGTAGCTACAGGGAGTGAGGACCTGTTCACAATTCTAGGGCAGAAAGGAATGTTTGTGGTTGTTCACAGGCCAGAGCACAGAAGAGGAGAGAAGTAAACACACCTCTCCTTAGACTATTCTTGGAAGAACTGAAAACTTGTAGACAGCCTTCCCCACCCCCACCCCAAACTATCTCTGAAAACAACAGCACTAAAACCTGAAGCTTGGGACAGTACCCTTCTACCCAGAAGCAGAGTTCAACTTTACATAATATTAAAAGTCAAGAAATAGGTTGGCAAAAACAGCAACAACAAAACATGACAGTTGGAATTTACTACCATGACAGGGAAGACCAAAACATACATTCATAAGAAGACAACAAAGTCAGAACTGATAAATCTAAAGCCTCAAAGAAAAAATGTAAGGATTTTAAAAATCAAATGAGAAATAGAAAAAAATTGGGAAAAGAAATGAAAGTGATGTAAGAAAATTATGAAAACAAAATCATTAGCTTAGTAAAAGAAGCACCAAAAAATACTGAAGAAGATAATGCTTTGAAAAATAGAACAGGCTGAATGGTAAAAGAGGCACAAAAATTCACTGAAGAAAAGAATTCCTTAAAAAGCATAATTGACCAAATGGAAAAGGAGGTACAAAAAGTACACTGAGGAAAATAATTCCTTGAAAATTACAAATGGATGACAGGCAGCCAATGACTCCATGAAACATCAAATAATGATAAAATGAAATTAAAAGAATGAAAAAATAGAAGAAAATGTGAACTATTTGTTTAGGAAAAACAACTGACCTGGAAAATGGATCAAGGAAGGATAATTTAAGACTTGCTGTACATCCTGAAAGCGATGATTAAAAAAAGAGCCTAGTCATTATCTTTTAAGAAATTATCAAGGAAAACTGCTCTGCTATTGTAGAACTGGAAATTAAAATAGAAATTTAGACTCCATCATTCATGTCCTAAAAGAGATCTCAAAATGAAAACTCCCAAGAATATTATAGCCATATACCAGAGCTCCCAGATTAAGGAGAAAAGATTGCCAGCAGCAGAAAGAAACAATTTACAATGAAGCCATGTTCAGATTAACATAAGATTTAGCATATTTTCTCTTAAAGTATTGGAGGACTTAGAATATGATATTCTAGAGGGCAAAGAAGATAAAATTGTAGAAAATAATCACCTCCCCTCTGCATGCCCCCCGCCCCAAAAAAACTAGCTCAGAAAATAGAAGCTCAAAAAACTTGAAGCTTAGGACAGTACCCTCTCCACCCAGGAGCCAAACCCTGAATATAATCCTTCCAGAGGGAAACTGAGTAAAATATAACAAAACTGAGCATAATCCTTCCACAGGGGGAAGAAAGACATTTAATGAAATAGGGGACTTTAAGCATTTCTGAATAGAAAATTTGACTTTCAAATGCAAGACTCAAGGAAAGTATAAAAAAGTAAATAGGAAAAAGAAATCATGAAGGATTCAATAAGATTAAACTTTTTATTCCTACATGGGAAAATGACATTTTTAATTCCTAATTACTTTATCATTTTTAGGGAAGTTAAAGAGAAGTACATAGACAGAGAACATGGTGTGAGTTATTCATAAAGGGGGAAGGGAGAGGTAGAATGGGGTATTTTCACATAAAAGAAGCAGAAAACAGCTTTTATAAGTGGGGGGATAGCAAGTTTGCTTTTATTGAAATTAGATCAAAGAAGAAATAATATAAATACTCAATTGCCTGAAGAAATATAGCTTGTTCTATAAGAAAATAGAAGGGAAAGGGAATAAGAGAAGGGGGTGGCCAAAAGGAGGGCAGATTGGGGGAGGTGGTAGTTCAAAGCAAAACATTTTTTGAAACTGGACAAGGTAAAAGGTGGGAGAGAGGGAAAGAGAGAGGAGAAAGTAAAAGAGAAAAGGTGGGGGAGGGAATAGAATATAGGGAAATATAGAGCAATCATAATTGTGCAAAAATGTTTACATCTCTAACAGAAGCTTCATTTCTCAAATATACAGAAAACAGAGTCAAATTTATAAAAATATAAGTCATTATTGGGTCAGTTAGGTGGCATAATGGGGGGCAGTTTGTTAATGCAGTGGATAGAGCATTGGCCCTAGAGTCAGGAGGACCTGAGTTCAAATCCAGTCTCAGACACATAATAATTACTTAGCTGTGTGACTTTGGGCAAGTCAAAAAAAATACATAAAAAAAAGTCATTCTCCAATTGAAAAATGGTCAGAGGATATGAGGGGCAGCTAGTTTGGGCAGTAGAGAGAGAGAGAGAGAGAGACCTAAAGGCTAGAAGAGTCTTCTTCCTGAGTTCAAATATGGTATCAGATATTTACTAGACCTGAGCAGGTCAGTTAATTCTATTTATCTCACTTTCCTCATCTATAACAATGAGCTGGAGAAGGAAATGGCAAATCACTCCGGCATCTTTTCCACAATTTTTCCAAGAAAACCCCAAATTGGTCATGAGGAATTGGACACAACTGAAAATAGATGAACAACAACAACAACAAAATATATGAACAGGCAATTTTTAGAAGAATTCAAAGCTGTCGGTAGTCATGTGAAAAGATGCTCTAAACCACTATTGATAAGAAAAATACAAACTAAGACATCTCTGAAGTGTCACCCCATGCACATCAGATTGGCTAATATAACAGAAAAGGAAAAGGCAAAGGTGGGAAAATTAAGACACTAATGCACTGTTGGAGTAATGAACTGATGCAACCATTCTGGAGAACAATTTGGAACTATGCCCAAAGGACTAGAAAAATGTGCACACCCTTTGACTCAGTAATACCACTATAAGATCTGTTATCTTGAAGAGAATTTAAAAAAAAAAAAAAAAGGAAAAGAACCTATGCACAAAAATATTTATAGCAGCTCTTTCTGTCGAGCAAAAAATTGGAAATTGAGGTAATGGCTGATCAAGTTAGGGGATATAAATGTGATGGAATACTATTGTGCTATAAGAAATGTTGACTAGGATAGTTTCAGAAAGACTTGCTTGAACTGATGCAAAGTGAAATACATAGGACCAGGAGAACAGCAATAGCAATATTGTATAATGATAAATTGAAAATGACTTAGCTATTTTCAGCAATGCAATAACCCAAGATAATAATGAACTTTTAATGAAAACTGCTATCCACCATCAGAGAATGAACCAATGGAGTCTAAATATATATGAAGCCTGTTTTTTTAAAACTTTATGTTTTTTGTTTGTTTGAATTTGATTTACATTTTCTTTCACAACATGACTAATATGGAAATATATTTTTGTATGTGTGCATTTATATATCCTATATCAAACTGCTTACCTTTTCTCAATGAGGCATCCCTCATTGAGGAGAAAGAGAGAAAGAATTTATAATTCAAAATTTTGAAAAATGAATGCTAAAAATGATTTTTTAAAAAATAGGAAAATAAAATGTTACATCATAAGAAATATAAAAGTAGAATAATATAAAAAAATGAAGATCAAGAAAAGTTTGGAGGAAAAGTATGAGAAGTAGCACCTGGGTCATGTCTTGAAGGATTCTACAGCTTGGGATTCTATAAGGTGAAACTTACAAGAGTTTGCATTCCAGACTTACTATTCAGTTGTTCAAAAGCATAAAGTTTATGAATAGAATATCAATTATGGAGAAGAGCTAGAAGGCCTATCTGACAACAATACAGGGTGTATGATGGGGAATAATGAAAAAAAAAGACTGGAAAGGTTTATGGGAGGCAGAGTGTGGAAGACTTTAAATGTAAGACTGAGGATCTGTATCTAGTCCTGGAGACATGAAGTTATTGAAAATTTTTGAGTAGGACAGTGACATGCTCAGATCTTTCTTTTATAACTATAAATTCAGCAGCTTTGTTGTGGATGTATTGGAGAGGATAGAGATGGGCAGAGAGGGACCCATTGGAAGAATATTATAATAGTCTAGGAGTGAGGTTATGAGAATTTAAACTATAATCAAGACTGTGTGGATGGATGGAGATGCATATGAGAAATGTGAATTGAGAATTGATAGATCTTGACAACTGATTGGATATAGGGATTGATGCAGTCCTTGATTCCTTGTATGTTTATATATGCTCTACATTGGATTGGCACATAATCTAAATTCTTTCTTTAAAACATTGGGATAAAGTCTGGTCATAGCTATTGAAGGTTTACATTTTCTCCCCCATTCATTTTAATTTCTTACTCATCTAGGAATGAGTGGTTTCTTGGCACAAGTATATGGAACCAGAAGGAATAAATGGAAGGTGAAAGGATAGATATCTGGAATTTTTAGAAGTAATCACACAATTCTGAGAACAATGATTTAGATATTCAAGTAAACATCAGGTGGTACCCCAAAATCAACCATCTTATTTGGGGGAAGTGAGCTAGTCATCGCAAGCTTCCTTCCAAATTTGTAAGGGATCAATAGCCCAGACCAGAATACAAGGTTTCTATTCCTTGGTATTTGCAGTACTATCACCTTTCAGAGGTGAGATATTTACTTTCCATGACTAGAAAGTTTCCCACCTCCCATACAGATATCCATCTGGCCAAGAAAGTGTTTTAACCTCAGAATTCCTCCACCATCACTCATGTGCCTGGTCACTGCTACAAATTATGTGTAACCTGATGGTGATTCAAAGGTTTGGCCTGGTGTGACTTTGAAATAGTTTATTAGACAGCTCTGCTTTCCATTTCAGCCAGGTGAGTGGTTTATGATGTAGCATTGAATCCACCCAGTGGGAAGCTGCCTTATAACTTTGCTGACTTCTGTCACTGCATAACTCACTCTGAGCTCCACGTCAGTCCTATTGAGGCAATCTCTATTTACCTTGGCTGCACAGATCCAATGAGTTTTTCCTAAGAGACCTCACTAGTGTGCAGATTTGCAGCTAAACAGCTTGTAAGTGTACTGTATTATGATATGGAAGAAAAGATATTCATCTTGCTATAGTAAGGATGGTACAATTTCCATTGATTTTATATCATCTTGTCCTCAAAATGTCAAAGTCATTATCTCTACCTAACAGGATATAGTCGTTACTTCCTTATATCCTCTTCTACTTCTGGATTTTTCTTTGGAGTTTTCCCAAAGGGTCATCTAGAAGTTGTCATTGGAACTTAATCTTTTAATAGTGTACAAGGATTAACCTCAAGGATGGATTTCTGAAGATTTTTAGTAATGTCTTACTTATTTAGGTGCATGAACCAGTAGACCAGTAGGACCTAACTTCTGCCTACTCCTATTTTTTTTTTTTTTTGTATCTCTTCTGCTAAGTGTCATTCTAGCAGGCTTGGAACTATTGGTGATTGTAAATGTAGTTCCAACACATGGATTTCTAATTATGTTACCCACCACTGCTCTGAACTCTTTCCTCTGGGGGGGTGAAACAGAACATGATATCAGTCTCCTACACTTCAAATAGTTGACAATAGCTATCACATTGTCCTTAAGTTTTCACTTCTCCAAGTTTATAGTGATCATGGGGCATGGATGGAAAGTCTTTCAACATCAAGACTGCCCTTATCTCAACGTTCTCCTTAATAATGGTTACAGAATTGAACACAAATATTGTGGATGTAATCTTTTCAGGACAGATTACTATTCTCTCTGTTCTTTTGGAAGTAATGCTTCTAATACTAGAACTTTTTTTGACTGCCATATTAGTCTATAGACATATTTGGTTTGTAATTGACTAAAACCCTCAAATTTTTTTTTTCCTAGAAAGACTGCTATTTATCAAGGGAAGCTACCATGAGAGGCAGATGATTTCCTCTCTTTTGCTTCCTCCTCACAAATTCAGATTTTCCAGAACTCATGCTTGATGATAGGGTAGTGGAAAGAGCTACCACCTGACTTGGTCCTCACTTTCCCCCAGCTGCTTGATGGAACATAAGGCCTTGATGAAGTGGGAATCAATTAATCCATTACCACTGATGATATAGATGAATGCTATCTGTCCTCTTACTATCTTCTAAGATCCTCCAGTCTTTAATCTAATTATTCAATCTGGTCCAAATCTATCTTCTTATGCTATTATATAGTGTTTCTTTTGACATAAATAGTATGAGATATTTATCAAAACATCTTATTGAATTTGCTAAAATCTTGATAAACCTTACTACAACATTCCCTGATCTAACAATTTTTTAACCCAGACAAAAAGGAAAAGAAATAAACTTTGTCTGTTATTATTTGCTCTTAATTATTTTTGAAAGATGAAATGGGTCTGGTAATTCATAGAGGACTTCCTGAATGGTCTTCCTTGGCAGGAATTTATTTGTCAATCAGTCAATAAACATTTATTAGGCACCTACTATGTGGCTAAACATAGGAGATACAAAGAAAAGCAAAATAACAGTTCCTGCTCTCACCAAGTTCAAAATCCAAATGGGGAGAAAACATACAAATAGTGATGTAAACAAGTTATATACTGAATTAATCAGCAAACTGTACATTATTTTGCAATCTTTTATGTCATCTACATGGCTTTTCAGAGTTTCTATAATGGTTTTATTCTTATAATTTTTTAATGCTAAAATCAGGAGTCCCCTATGTATTTCATTGCCTATAATTTCATAATAATTTAAACCAATTTAGTATCAAGCTATTCCAAAGATTGATTCATGTCTAAAATGTTCAGTAGGCCTATGATGCCAGCCTAAACACTAATCTTGCAGTTGTACCACAAAAACACAATAAAGTATAAATATATACATGAACAAATATGTAAATTGGTGGTAATTTAACAGAAATAACAAGAACAAGATTGTGAAAAATCTGTCAACAACTTCAACAATTAACAAATAACATGCAACAAATGAAACCTCAACAAACATAATGCATTTATTAGTAGTGTCACAAAAACATTTTGATTAATAATATTTCATTATAGGGGTGGCTAGGATGGCGTAGTGGATAAAGAACTGACCTTGGAGTCAGGAGTACCTGGGTTCAAATCCGATCTCAGACACTTAGTGATTACCTAGCTGTGTGGCCTTGGGCAAGCCACTTAACCCCATTTGCCTTGCAAAAACCTAAAATAATAATAATAATAATATTTCATTATAGCTACAGACTGATTATAGGAAGATTATATCTTCATGAACTTAAAAATATCACTAAAACAAAAATGAAAACAATATTGGAAAAAGCAAGATTTTCTAGGAATCAAATGTGCAAAAATTATAGCTGATAAACATAAAAAAACTGTGCATTTTAAAAATGCAAAAGCAGCAAATCAGATAAATTCACTCATATGAAACAAATAAGCCAGACCAATACTTTTACTCAAACTGAAGAAAAATACTATTTTTTTTTAACTCACAATCTTTGAAGGGTGGAGAGGAAGTTTTGTTCCTAATGATTTCAGTAAGATCTAGAAATCTCAATTAACAAGGGGGAAAAAACCAGCAGAAAAAAGAGAATATCCTTTTCAAACTAAGAGGAACCTACACATATATCCTTGAATATACATTGCAGAAATAAAAAAATATAAAAATAAATAATAATTTAAAAAACAAAAGAAAAGAAAAAAGAAAAAATATAAAAAGAAAAAGAAAAAAGAAAAAAAAATGTCAGATTCACAATCTGGAGAATCCACCCCAAATGTTCACATGACTTACTTGTGTCTGACCTACAGTAGAGCATTACAAACTCATATTGGTTTGATCAGCCAGTCAGAAATACTCCAACATACTTGACTTCAACATAGTGATGCCATTTTGGTTCTTTATGAGATATGAAGGACAATCAACCAACATGTAAAGGTCAACCCTTATTTTAAAAGGGTGCTTATGTATAATGAAAAATATGATCCTGAGAATCAGGAATATACATAGCCTGGCTCTCAAGACCTGATGAAAAACTTCCTGATAATTAGATCTGTCCAAGAGTGGAATGGACTACTCATAGAGGTAGTAGGTTCCCAGTCTTGGAAGTCCTTAAGCAGAGATTGAGTGATCATTAAGTGGGTATATTAAAGTCAGGATTCCTCTTGTGTACCAGTTGGACTAGATGGCTGCTGAGGTCTCTTCCAACTTGCCAGATTGTCAACATAAAACACTAAATCTGGAGTCAGCAAGATGATTCAAATCTAGTCTCAGACTTTTATGTAATTGACAAGTGATTTAGGGGGATGTCTATACTGAGTATGTGAAGACTTATCCTAGCAAAATGGTCAGATGAGAACAATTTGTTCCAATGGTCACGAAAGGGGCTAAAGCAGATGCTGTGGAGCTCTTAGAACTTGGTCAGACATGGAAAATGCCAAGGTCATGAGTCATCACCAATCATACTGACTTTTGTCTTGACTCTGAACTTTGATGTCTCTAGAAGAGAGTAAATTTGATGGCTTCATAAAACTTTGCTCCACTTAAATCCAATTTGTGTGCAAGTCAAGACATCATTTGTAATTTTTTTTAAATAGTTGAACAACAAGATAACCTTTTCCAAACTGATAATAAAATTTTAAGTAATGACTCTTTGGGATGTGCCATTCACTTAATTCTAAGTCTGTTTGACATTATCTAGTCTTTATCTTTCTATTTTGCATCCAGAAAAAGGCATGAGGAATTTAATCCAATTCTTTGCTAAAAATCTATGCTCTCTATATCTATAGCATTCCTTTCATCTGGAATAGACTTAAAGACTATTAAATTTATCAAAAAAGGAAATCAAGTAAGTCTTGAATGAACTGTTCTTGATGAAACCAAGCTGAGATTGTGATCAAGGCTTCCTTACTAGAAGCAAGCTGACTAATACATTGATAAAAAATGACCACACTATCCAACATATGACTGGAAACGTGAGTTGTACAATTGCATTTATCATAGTGAGGGATATGCTGTGCAATACATCCTTCTCATTGCCTTTATCAGAATCATTCCATCACAAGGCCTGGTTTATAGGAAACAGGACTATTGGATATGGGCTGGCTACTGCAAGGTTCTGCTGGTCTTTAATGGTTTCAATTCTTCCCCAATCAGAGAGGTACTATGGCATGTCATCAATGTTGGGCATTGCCAGCAATCGAGTATATTTTATCCTTCTCAAACCTTCAATCTTTGAGTTTTGACCCACTCATCAGTGTGATACAATTGACAATAGTTTTAAGACTAAGACAATGTCAGCTAGCCATTCATCGGGCTATTCTGCTTTGCTGTTAGTACATTCCCTAGAACTCTTATCTCAATGGACCTGGATCTGAGATTCTTTCCAAACTGCTGGTCCCTCTCTCAAGCAAACCCTGAGGGAGGGAGCCATTCAAGAGTGGCCCTGCCCTTTACAAAGAAAAGAGAACTCTCCCCAGGGCTTCTGTCAGCTTCTCTGGGATTGTTGTGTTACTGCATTGGATGTCTTGTGGTACCCATCTCTGCCACTCCAGATTTTGGGATCTGAACCTGATTCCCTTTCAAACCCTTTCCATCTCCCATCCCTTTGGAACAGTGATAAATTCTCTCTCAGGATTGACTGAGCCATTTCAGCTACTGTTCACATGAAGTCCTTCTCCACTTTGGTTTTTAAGAAATTGACTAAGCATTCTTTTAACAATGCATTCTAGAGGGAAAAAAACAGAAAAGATGGTAATGGAAGTAATAGAGTTCATTCCTCCCCTATGATTACTCTAACATAGATCTAGGAAGAACATTAGACCAAGTATTGATTGGAAAATCCACAGTGTGCCATTTTCTTTTTACCCCAAGTCAGCAGGAGACAGAGACCTTTGAGCACTAGGTAGAAGAGCCTACCAGGAAGACCCCTCACAGAGCCTTTCACACAGCACCTAAACTAGACTTTAGACCAGGGAAGGAGTAATTATAGAAACAAAAGGAACTGAGATGGGGATCTGTTAGATGCAGATTGGATTTTTGGCTTGTACCTAATTTTGTAATTATGTTCTGGGCAATGAGTGGAGACAGAAATAAAAAACAATTGTGTCTCACTGACCCTGGAGTGTGGCATAGATTCAACCTACAGACCTGAGTGACCAGAGAAGAGGCACCAGGTAAAGGGAGAACCTGCAGTTCTATCTCTCCAAGCCTCCGAAGTTTTCTGACTAGCTGACAGAAATTAGAGTCAACACCTTTCTACTGAATCCAATCAGAGTCAATTCCAGATTCAAGTTGGAGTCAGAAGTTTTTAAATCTCAGATTCAGAATAGACTTTCTACTATATCAGACAGGTCAGGGCTTTCAGTCTCAGAACACTGAAAGTTTTCAGATTCCTAGGCTGAACTACCCTTAAGATCCTTCAAGAACACATCATTTACTACCAGGGGAAAGCAATATCAGGAGAGAATCTAAATCAGGACCAAATATGTATTGGGCATCCATCAAGGGATCAGTTCTTATGCATTCAATTATCATCTCTAATCAGAAGATGATCAGATCTATGTTTCTATCAATGTATGTATCCATCTAATCTATCCAGTCTGTCTTTCTGCTGACCTACATTCTCATATCACATATCATTTTACATTTGAAGAGTTTGAGGCATACAGAGGTTAAGTGACTTTCCTAGGGTCACAGAGTTAATTAGTATCCAAGGCAGGATTTGAATTCAGGTTTTTCTGATTGTAGGCTGGGCTATCTAGTTACCCTCCTTTAGGGGCTTTTTAAAACTGTCTTTTAGACAAGGCATCTCAAATTCAACATGTTGACTAGAAAAGTCATTTCCCCGCCTCCCCCAAATCTTCTGCCTTCCAAATTTCCCTATTTCTGTCCAGGACACCACTATCATAATAGTCACCCAGATTCTGTGTATTATTCTCAGATTTGCACTGTCACCTCAAACATGAAGTACATTGCCAAATTTTGTTAACTCTTTTTTTCAATATCTCACATATATCCCCTTCTCTTTATTCATTCAGCCCCTTATTGGAGCATTATATTTAGCCTTCTGGTCTTCCTACCCAAAGCACAAAAAGGAGTGATAGGATAAATAGGAAGAGACCAGAAGAGAACAGAATGAGAACTAAGAGGTTAAGGAGGAGAGTGATTGAAATCCCCCCTCCCCTCAAAAAAAAAGCATCAGTAAAGCATTTAAAAATGCACAAAGTGAAGAGATATCAGGGAGAGAGAGATAAGCAAATGCTTTGAAACTAACCAGCTGAAATTATTATATACTTTTTTTAAAAAAACCCTATTTAACAGATTCACATTTTCTAAACAAGACTGTATTTCATTTTAAATGAGTGATTGTTACTCAAACATACTTCTTTCTTCCAAACTTTTGACTCTTTTCTTAAGCTGCTCATTCCACAAAGAATTCTTCACTCTTATAAAATTTCCATTCTTCAAGGAAGGTTCAGCACAAATGAAACCTCAAACAAGAGGCCTTTTTGGATTTCCTCTCTCCTAGGAATATGAATTGTACCTTGTTTCTATAACTTATCATTAATGTTTTGTATAGTTACTTATATTCTTTTCTCAGTCCTCTATTAGATTATAATCTTCCTGAGGGCAGGAAAGAAGAAACAAATATAAAGTGCCTGCTGTTTGCCCCACATTTTATAAATATTATTAATTTTAATCCTCCTTAACAACCATGAGTTTAAGGTATTATTATTATTATCATTATTTTATATTTGAGGAGACTAAGGTAGGCAGAGGTTAAGTAACTTGTTGAGGGTCATAGAGTTAGTGTCCAAGGTAAGATTTGAATTTGTCTTTTTGATTTTAGAGTCAGAGCTTTATCTATCTAGCTGCCCTTATTTAGGGACCTCCAGAAACTGGGGCTTACTTAAACCTGTATTCCACACAGAGCCTAACACACTGCTTGCCTTGGAAATAGCAGGTGTATAGTAAATATTTGCTGAACTGAATTGCATTCTTGAGCATATTTTCATTTAGGTGTTATAATATACTATGCTTTCTCTCAAAAACTGAAGATTTATTTAAAGAGAAGAATGGAGGTCACTGACCTGGCTGGTGAGGAGGTAATGATTTATAATAATCTTGTGGCAGGTCATTAGCCTTGACCTTCATTGTAAAACCATGCTGAGACAAATATTTCCTCAAGACAGATTTACCATTCAGCTCTTTATCCTCCTACTCAGTAGCTTTCATATAACTAAAGTCAGATTTGTTGACATAATTCCTAAGCTCTTGTCTTCAACACTTAAAGAAAATAAGCAGCAAGAGATCAGTCTGTGACTGCTATCAATTACCAATTATTAGTAGCATTTTATTGCCTTTGTCAAGAGTTAAATGAAAATATTAAGGTGTTCTTCCCTGATTTTTCTCTTGTCTCATCATTGAAACAAGGACCCTATCATTAAGCATAATGCTTCCAATTTGGATTCTCAACCTACAGTATCTTATGGTAATATATAAAACAATCTTTTGAGAAATATTGACTACTCAGCTTCAGGAATGTATGGGCAAACCAAGTCATTTAACCTGGAAGTATGCTAAGTAACCCTCTAAGACTCTTAGGTACAGACAAGTTGCCAATCTGTGTTGGTGGAGAGAATTTTCTACACTAGGAGTTCCCCAGATTAATGAGATCTCAGGTTTAGACATCATCTTCATCATCGTTATCCTCCTCAATCTTGTCATCATCATCATCATCATCATTGTCATCTTATTTTATTTCTGTTTAGATCTTGTTACTTTACACAGTACTTTTAAATTTAACTGCATTAAAAACTCTGTTAGAAAAGTAAGGCAGGGGGGCGGCTAAGTGGAGCAGTGAATAGAGCACCAGCCCTGGAGTCAGGAGTACCTGGGTTCAAATCCGACCTCAGACACTTAATAATTACCTAGCTGTGTGACCTTGGGCAAGCCACTTAACCCCATTGCCTTGAAAAATCTAAAAAAAAAAAAGTAAGGCAGATATAAGTACTACAGAATGCTTCAGTTGAAAGGGACCTCAGAGAAAGCCTATTGTAATCTTGTAATTTTAGTTATTCATCCATTCAACTAACAGTTAGTTTGTGCCTACTATGAGAGCATCATTGTGCTAGGTTCTGGGGATACAAAGACAGAGAGAAAATTTCTTGTCCTCAATTCTCTTACATGCCATTTGGGGTGGGGGTAAGGGTGTGCTATACAACATAAACACAGAAAAGTAAATATATAATGTCTGCAAAGTAAACACAGAATCACTTGGGAAAGATTCTATGAATTAGGAAAAATTAGAAAAATTCTATTGGAGCAGGTGGAATTTGAGCTGCTTTGAATAAAGTTAGGGATTCTCAGAGGCAGAAAAGGAAAAAAAAGCATATATTCCAGGTTTTGGGGGATAAATTATGCAAAAGTGTAGTGATGCAAGATGTATTGGGAGAGTAGCAAGTACAGCAGATTGTCTGGGATGGAGAACACAGGAATCAATAAGGTGAAATCAAATCTTATTAGTTTTGGAAATATAGTTTCCAGACAGATTGTGAAAATGTGAATAGAGAACTTTGTTATTTTTTCCTAAGTACAATAGGAAGTCACTGTAGCTTCTTGAGATGCACAATATGGACAGTCAGATCTATCTTACAATAAAGGATA
Organism: Macrotis lagotis; assembly: GCF_037893015.1. Taxonomy (NCBI): domain Eukaryota; kingdom Metazoa; phylum Chordata; class Mammalia; order Peramelemorphia; family Peramelidae; genus Macrotis; species Macrotis lagotis. Next base: position 177,257,968 of record NC_133658.1, on the reverse strand, counting down.
CTTTAAATGCAAAGACCAGATAGAAGAAGAAACTAAATGTAGTGGGATTTATTAAGAGGTTAATGCAGAAGTTCACAAGAATGGGATATATTGTAGAAATTTAATAAATACTTTTTGGTTGAAATTTATTTTAAGGAAGACTCTCAAAGAGACCGAGAGAAGGAAAGATCAATAAATCTCATTTGTATATTCAGAACAATCTGAAAGATAGGATTACTTGACCATGTGAAGATTGACTATGCTTCTAGTGACTCTTAAAAGAAATAAGACTTCCTGCTCTCGCATTCAAAGAGGAATTCAGTTCTCCACAAGATACTTAGAAAATGCATGGAGCTGTAGAGTGTGGAGTGGTGAACTCTGTTAAAAAATAAAAAAGCAAACAAAAAACAAATAGAGGCATGGTAGAAGAGTATGTGTCCCAGCTCTGGAAGCAAAGCTTTGTGGGTTGGTTGAGTCTGATGTCAGTCAGGATCAATGTCATGTTGCTGAATCTCTTTTCCCATACTTATCACAGACCCCCAAGGCAGTTTCTTTCTCCCATTCAGCTTCCTTATTGAAGTCTAAAATCTTTTTTTTTCTGCACATAGGGAAAATGCACTTAAGAATTTGCTTAGCAATTTTTAAAGTGTTTGTTTTGTTTTTTAAGCCAACAGTTTCAATAAATAAGTATTAAGAGCAGCATTTGCTAATCTGGGTGTACTTACTGGGAATGGAGTTGAGAAATGTCAGGGAGAGGAGAGAGAGAGACAAAGACAGACAGGGACAGAGATAGAGAAACAGTGAGAGAAAGAGATAGGGACAGATAGGGACAGAGAGACAGACAGAGAGAAAAACACAGATAGGAACAGAGACACAGAGATAGAGACAAACAGAGAAACAGTGACAAAGGCAGAGACAGATAGGGACAGACAGAGATAGAAAGACAGACAGAGACAGAGACATTTAAAATTACTCGTTTTTGCTGGACCCTGTCTCTGGTTAAGGGATCCGAAATGGAAAAAAGAAACATAGACTGATGTGTTATCAATTCTTAGAACAGGAATTACATGTTTATGAGGGGAAAAGAGTGCTAGTCAGTGAATCAGTAGTAGGATAGTAGTGAATAATAGTGGCTGAACAACCCACCTACACAACCACTGCTATGCTAAAAATTAGGTAAACCATATATAACATTCCCCTAAAGTACCAGGTTCACAATCCTGTCAGAAAAAGGAATTAAAGTTAGAATGGCATAACTTCTCCCTGATGAATTCATACAAGACTTGCAATTTCCACTTTTCTAGATGTTCTTTAGCTAACAAGTTAATGAACCACTCCAGGATTTTCTCAGAAGTCAAAGGAAAGCTCATTGACCAATGAAAACTGGGACAAAACTTACTCACCTTTCTCCAATCAATTTGTATTTTCTCCTATTCTCCCTGGGCTTTTAAATATCCCTGACAAAAACTCAGCAATCACACCTACCAATTATCTTGTACTTGAGAATGCGATTCTACTGGGCCAAGCAGTTTGAACTCATCAAAGACAGATATTCTCTTGGAAATCAACTACATGTTAGTTATTTTTATTCTGTTCTTTCTAAAACAAGGAGCATTCTCCTTAGCAGAGAAAACAGAGACAAAATAAGGACTGAGCACCTCTATCTTACCTTTGTTGTAAGTTATCATCACGCTATCCCTTTTTTAACCATCTTTTGCTGATGAAATATAGTTTTAATAAAATTACTGGTTTTTGTCCTTAGATTTCCTCCAACTTCGTTTATTCTGAATTTTAATTTGTCTGATGTTATTTTCACAGGAATGTCATGCTTTTGTGCTTATCTTCTGTTATTTGCCTTGGATTTGTTCTACATATTTTAAAAATCTAAGTAAGTCAGTGTATCATTGTGTCTTTTATTACATATAAATTCTTCCCCATAGCTTCCCACAATCCCTCACCAAAATTTCCCATTTTTCACTGAGTCTTTGGTTTGGCATATAAACAGTTCAATTGTTTTGACTGTGTTAGGTGGTTGAAACAGCTGTGTGTATATAGTCTGAGTGAAAAAATGCAAAGATTTGGTTTGACTTTCTTTTACATGGTCATGTTACTGTAGTCAAACCTTCTATTACACAGCTCACATAGTTTCTGCAAATAATATCTTTGTCTTTTGTTTTTCACACTAATTTGAATGACCTTTTTTTTGCACCTGTGAGTGATTTCAACCATAGATATTTATCCTGCTCTTTACCCAGCTTCCTTGGCTTCTTCTACCAATGCTTCACATCCCTTAATAAAATAAGATAAAACTGGGAATGGTAGTCCTCTGAGATCATCATCTTCACATCTACTCTACGTTCAGATTAATTTGCCAGTTTGGGATTTTGAAAAACTTAATAAAGAAAAAGATCAGTTAGATTCACAGAATTCCATCAAACTTTTAAAAAACAGTTAGTATCCAAACCTCACAAATTATTCTCAAAACTGAGAAAAAAAAAAGAATCTTGCCTGACTCATTTTCTGAAAGCATCCTAAGACCTGACCTAAACTAGGAAAAGATAAATTTCACACACACACACACACACACACACACACACACACACACACATCAAATAATCACTCAAGTAATAATTACTCAAAAATTTTCACCAAAATGAGCATTCAAAAATTTTAAAGAAAACAAATTATTCATTTTGATCAAGTATAATTTAATGCAATGATAGTTTGATATTGGGAAAACAAACAACATAATTAATCATATTAAAAAGCAAGCCCACATCATCATTTTAAAAGATACAGAAAATGTCTTTGATGAAGTACAATAACCTTTTAGGCAAAAAACCCTACAATATTGCCATAAGAAATGATTTATGTAATGAATACAGAGAAGCATGGAAAGATCTAGATGAATGGATGTAGAGTAATATAAGCAGAAGTGAATATAACAAATTAAAGATAAAATAAGACTCAGTTGAAGATACATGAGAAGATACCTGTAATCTATCCCTTTGTGGTGTTGGGAAGGTCCATAGGAATTACACATTGCACATGTTGAATTTTGTGAATGTAGCTATCAGTTGTATTGGCTTTTTTCCCTCTAAAATAATATTATTATTTGTCCTATGGAATATTTCTCTAAAAGGAGAAGGGAAAGATAAATATGGGACAGTATGGTTATATAAGAAGCAAAACATCAATTAAATTTTTTTTTAAAAATTTTAAAGTTGAACTGGTTGAAACTAAAGTTGAACTACTCATTTCCAGAAGCTATACCTTTCTTACTAAGCCTAAGTTCATTTTAGATTTTTTTTGGCTGTCACATTACTTTACCCATATTGAGTATGTTAAAATCCCCAAGTCTTTTTTTAGAACCATGCATTTTTTTAATTTTTTTTGGTTTATTTATTTTATATTATTACAATAATGTTGTTGTGAGAGTAAGCATAAAGCCCCTCCCCCCCAAAAAGGTAAGAAACCTCAAGAATAGTGAGAGCAAATAGAAAATGTACTTCAGTCTGTGTTCAGATTCCAATGGCTCTGTCTCTGGGAAAAGTTGTCTTCTTTATCATGAATCCACCAAAGAAGTTGGCTTCAATATTTTTCCCACAGTTGCTATCTCTAGCTGTATTTCCCTCCACTCTATTCCTTCCCATTCTCATTTATTCTATTCTCTCTCTTCTTCTACCCTGTCCCTGTTCAAAAGTGTCTTGTATCTGAGTACCCTCTCCCACAATCTTCCCTCTTTTCTATCACCTACTCCCCCCTTTCCTCCCCCCATTTCCCCTTATCACATCCCTTTCCTCTCATTTTCCTCTAGGGTAAGAGAGATTTCTGTACCCTATTAAGTGGATCTGTTATTTACTCTTTGAGTCATTTCTGATGAGAATGAAGGCTCACTCATCCCCCCTTGCCTTCCTCTGTTCCACTCCATTGAAAAAACTTTTTAACTCTTATGGGAAATAGCTTAGCCCCTTCCTCCTCTCCTTTCCTTTCTTCCCAGTACTTTCCTTATCACCCATCCATCTTTTTACTATATTATACCATTATATTCAGCACCTTCATGTGCCCTGTCTATTTATTCTCCTTCCAAATGCTCTTATAAATGAGAACATTCATATGAGTTATCAGTATCTTCTTCCCGTGCAGTAATACAAACAGTCAACATCATTAAGTTCCTCATAGTTAGTCCCTCTCTTCCACTCCCTCTGTGGTTCACCTGAGTCCTGTACTTAAAGATCAGACTTTCTGTTCAGCTCTAGTTATTCCAATAGGAAAGTTTGAAAGTCCCCTGTTTCATTGAAAGTCCATCTTTTCCCCATCAGCTTTGATGGGTAGTTGATTCTCAGTTGTAAACCAAGATCTTTTGCCTTCCAGAATACTGTATTCCAAGCCCTACAAGCCCTTAACATAGATGCTGCCAGATCCTGTGTAATCCTGACTGTAGAGCCATGGTAGCTGAATTGTTTGTTTCTGGCAGCTTTTACTATTTTTCTCTTTGACTTGAAAGTTTTGGAATTTTGGCTATATTATTACTGAAGTTTTTATTTTGGGATCTCTTTCAGGAGGTGATCAGTGAATTCCCTCAAATTCAATTTTACCCTTTGCCTTCTGGGATCTCAGAGCAATTTGTTATTATTATTTCTTGGAAAATGAAGTCTAGGCTCTTTTCCTGTTCATGACTTTCAGGTGGTCCAATAATTTTAAAATTATTTCACATGGACCTGTTTTTGAAGTCAGTTGTTTTTACAATGAGATATTTCACATTTTCTTCTAATTTTTTGTTTTCTTGTAATAGTTTTATTTCTTCCTGGTTTCTCAAAAAAGTCATCAACTTCCTTTAGTTCCATTCTACATTTGAAGGAGTTATTTTCTACAGAGAGCTTTTGAATTTCCTTTTCCAGCTGGCCAATTCTACTTTTTAAGGCATTTTCCTCTTCATTTGCCTTTTGTGCTGCTTTTTTCCATTTGGCCTAAACTGGTTATAATTTTCTTCAGTATTTTTTTTTTGTATTTCATTCACCAAACTGCTGATCTGGTTTTCATGATTTATTTGCATTGCTCTCATTTCTCCTCCCAATTTTTCTGCTACCTCTCTTATTTGCTTTTCACAGTCGTTTTTGAGCTCATCCATAGCCTGAGCCCATTTTCTATTTCTCTTGGAGGTATAGAAGTTTTGATTTTGTCATCTTCTGAATCTTCCTTGGGACCAAAGTAATTATCTGTGATCCTTTTGTTTGCTCATTTCCTCAGCCTATGACTGATTTACCACATATCCTGGGCTTTGGGTAGTTTTGGGGACACCCCATAGGGACCTTAATTCCTCTAAGGTCTTATGAGAGGCTCTGAGCCCAAACTGCAACCTAGATTTGAGTATAGGCAAACAGCTGAGTCTTGACCCAGGAAGAACAGAGAGACCTCTGCAGTCTCTCCTGATCCCCTTACTGTCTGTAGGCTGAGAGCTCTGGACATACTGGGTGGGTCTGCCGATTCCCACTGCAGGTTCTCACCATGGAGCTGCTCTGAAGCCAGCACTCACTCCGCATTCACTTTAGCGCAACAGAGTTCACTTACCACCCTTTCAAACTGCTCCTAGTGATCCCAGCCAAGAGGTCTGGAAACTGCCTCCTCTGCCACAGACCCAAGCACCCCCAGGGGTCTAGGCACTTCTTCCAGGCAGTGCTGCAGCTGCAGCTGTGCTCACAGCAGCTTTTTCCAACCCCTAGTCCAGTGAAACAGACCTTTCACTCAGAACTTCTAAATTGTCTTGGACTGGGAAATTGTATCACTCAGTCTTTCTGTGGGTTCTAAATTTTGGCTAGAGTCATAATTTGACAGCTTTTGGAGTTTTGGGGGGAATGAATTTCCAGGAATTCCTGCCTTCATTCTGCCATCTTGGCTCTGCCCCAGAACCACCCATTATTATACTGGTAAAATTGATTTTATTTTGGAATTTGGAATATTTTAATTTTATTAAGTTTATTTTACATTTCATTTATTTAGTTAATATTTTGTTTTTATTTCTGATGAATATTCCCTCTGGGCATCCAAACAATTCTTAATCATCTAATTATTTTATCTTCTTATACATATCTGTCCATAAGAATATATTAAGATACTTTATCAAAAGCTTAGACAAAAGTCTGGTTAAACTATATCCACAGAATCCCCTTGTGTATTAGTTTAGCAATCCTGTCAGAAAGGAAATTAGTTTAATGAAATCTTTTTGTGTATTTTTTAATATTTTGAATTAAAAAATAACAGTAAAAATTATTTCTAAATACAAAGAACAAAAAAGAATATTTGAATCTATGAATCTTCAATATGGTTTGCCCCTTTTTATTCTTTAAAGTATATAATAAATTCAGCACATTTATTTCAATACTATGTTGTTCGTCTCCCTGTTTCTCTTTGTACCTCCTTCAGTTCTTTTTTTCTTCATTTTTCATGCTTTATAGACACCTGTATTATTGTTGCATTATATTTGTATTATTATTATTATTATTATATCCTTCTTTTACTTTATTCCTCACAAAAACTAAAAATCATTTTCTTATAATTGATGGAATATTCAAACAAATGAATGTATAGCATGTCCAAAAATCTCTATTCATCACTTAAATTCTCTTTTGTTCAGTCATCATTGTATACATTATACAAATTGTTGTCTGGTTCTGCTCTCTTTACTTTCTATTAGCTCTACAGCATGGCATGTTCTTAATGAAATTATACTGGCTTTCTGTATTTATCATTTTCTTTTCTAGATATTCACTACCTCTTTAACAATTCATTCTATAATTTTCTCAGGAATTGAGACAAACTTGCTAGATGACAGTTTGTAGGCTCTATTCTCTTATATTTTATAAAAATCATAACATTTTCAGTTTTCCTATCTTGTGGTACTTCACTGGTTTCCCTTGCTCTGTCACTGAAAGGTCCTGTCTCTACAATCACATATGCCACATCTTTCCAGATGTAGTTCATCTGGGACAAGTGACTTGAATTCATCAAAGGCAAGTAGATGCTCTCTTACCCTATCTCCTTACTTATCTGGGTTATTAACTCCCTCTTGGTCAATCCCCTCTCTCCTTCCCATCTAGGGCAAAGGTCATTCTCCTAGGCTGGGAAAACAAGAAGAATAAAAATGGATTGGTTTTGCCTTCTCTTTTGTCAAGTTTTCATCATCCTATCAACTCAAGCACAGTCCTGTCTCTTCTTCAATTCTCTTCTTTTCCCCTGATATACTAACAAGACCTTTTTTGATGTCCTCAGTTTTTCACATTATCTAACTCATTATTAACTATTGACCTTATCTTTTACATTTATATTCTTCATCTAAGTTACTTTGTGAGTTCTCTGTACCTCCACACCAGTTTCTTTAGAAAAATCCCAAATTTCCTTCTTGTTGGAATTATCTTTGTACCTTCAGAATTTCATTTTAGGCATCTTTATCCTCCTAAGTTCATTTATCCTATAGCATCTTAGTTCATGGAAACTTTATAATATCTTCTTTACAAAATTATAGTATATACCTAAAGATCCTTAGGGTTCCTATCATTTTTCTCCCCCCCTCAAACCCATGCCTCCTTTTTTAGTTAGGAATCAGATCTAAAATAGAATGTTCCTGAAATGATTTCTATACCTTTTGAAGAGTGACATCACTAAGGAAAATCAAAAATTATTAGTTACTCTACTTTTGGCAAAGTTATAGCACATGTCTAGAAAACTGAAGACCTATGACTATTATGCCTTTGTTCTTGGCTTATGATATGTTTCCCAAAATCTCATCTATTTCCTTTCAGTTCAAGTAATTTCTAGTATACCCTAATGACAAATTCGCTTCTGTTTTTCCCTTAATTGACCTTCACAAAAATGTTTTTCATCTTTCTTCCATCTTCTGTTTCTAGAATATCTTAACATCAGTTTACCTTACTAATACATAATGCTACTTTCCCTTTACCCCCTCCTTTTCAATCTACCCTATATCTTTTGAAGAAAATAAACTTATCTACTTGATCCAGACATTGGTTTTATCCCACCCTGAGTATAGTGACACCTGTGAAATCAAATTTGCCTCTTTGTATTAAGACTCTGATCTTTTTGTTTGTTGCCTAAACTTTGAATATTTGCACATGTGCACTACACTTAATTATCTGAGTCTATTTTTTCATTTTTTAAAATGGGAATCAATCAATCAAAAAAAATTATCAAGAATCTATTATGTACCGGGCAAAATAATCATTTTAATCTTATTTCACTGACTTATTATGAGGATCAATTGTCTTCTGGAAAGAATTTTTGGAAACCATAAAGTATTCAATAAATATAGGTGGTATTGTCATTATGCCATATAAGTATTGACTGAGGGAGCTGGGGATTTTTAGATGAAATGAGGGGATATGATAGAATTCAAGTATTTGAAAGACTGTAATTTGAAAGACAGGATAAGAGGCACAGTGGATACAGAATAGACCCTGGAGTCAGGAGAATCTCAGTTCAAATTTGACCTCAGACACTTAATTATTACCTAGTTGTGTGACCCTGGACAAGTCACTTAACCCTTTTGCTTTAAATAAATAAAAAATTTTAAAAAAGAAAGGGTATACTTATTCTATTTGACCTCTAAGGGAAGAATAAGAAATAGTAAGTATGCAAAGACTTGAAGTAGATTTAGAATTGATGACAGAAAACAATTCCTAACAATTAGAGCTATCCCAAAGTGGAATGGGTTTCCTCAGCAGTTGATAGGTTCTTTCTCACTGTAGATCTTCAAGTAAAGGTTGAATGACCAAACAACTTTGGTTATATATAATTGCTGAGATCCCTTTCAAATCATAAATTCTGAGATCCAGTGAAGGTATGGAACAAAGGACTTTTCTTTTTACCTTGCTATCTTGGTATTTCTCATTGATAGTGTTGCAAGTGTAAATCCTTAGTGAACTGCATGGAAAAATTCTGACCTTGTCTAAGAATTGAAAACACTGATTAGTATAGGAATTTAAACAATAAAGGTCACCATTACATAATTCTTGTAAAGAATTGGGCGTTGGGTCTAATCAAACAATAACTTTGAAAGATTCAGTTTATGGAAATCTACCCAGCAACAACAAACTCAGTTTGTATAAATATTTGGCTGGACAATAAACCGGTCAGCCTATAATACTTAGCATTAGTCTCAGAGGACTCTCACCATTATATATACAGCATCTTGGTAAAGCAATACATTTTAAGGGCCTGACATGAACAGCGATAAACATAACAGAATAGGTCAAACTGTATTTGGCATTTGGCATTTAGCTGCCTTGGTCTTTCTGCGTTTCTTTAATCAGTTGGATGATTTAGATAAACAGTATGTATCAGTCTTTGTAATTATAACATGTTTTGAACTTTTGCCAGATATTCATTCCCATTCATCATCATAATAGTTGCTCCCCTTTGGCCATCATTAAGATTAGAAACATCCTTGAACCACTTAATGATATTCCACAAGACTGGACAGACTTTTCATGCCTTGATGAATTGTGATCACTTAGTTTAGCCCAGTGAAACTGGATATCCTTTAATGGGTTTGTTGAATTTCAGGAACTTCATCAAAAAGCAGTGTCCTGGAAATTTCCATGGCTTCACAGAATAATCATCATTGGCAGTGGTTTGCCTAAATTAAGTAAAAATTATTGAAGAATTAATCTGTGTTTGGATTAAAAGAAGTGTTAGATGCCACGAATAACATTCCCTGTAGTTGTAGTTTTACCTGGACATGCAGAATAACTCACTACAATCCATGGTAGACACATGAGCCCAAATTAGAAAGCAAAACTGGTTAGTTGTGCCAAACAATCTGGCTTTTGATTATCTATCTCTTTCTGGGCTTTGACTGATGGGGAAGAGCCAAGGGTGAAAGGTAAGGGCTAGGTCAGCACTTTTGTAGCCCACCCTGGAGACAGAAGAGAGGGTACTTCTGATTTCAAGTTTCTTGCCTGGACCCTTGCTTTCCTCTCTGGCCTCCATATGAACAATTCCACACCAGATAGCGTATTGCTTGGGATGTGGAAGCATTAGGCTGAGTTTGGCCAAGAGATTCTCTCTATATCCTATGTGTCCAAAGACTTTTCTCTTCTACATGTTCAAAACTATCAGTTTCAGAGAACCAGGAAAAATATGGATAATTAGGGTATTTATCTTTTGATTTTCACCAAATATTGAGGATAAAAAGAAAGAATGGAATTTCCACATCAATATTACCCATTCTTAACTTATAAATGAATAGGCAGATTTGCCTTAGGACAAGGGATGATTTTAGAAAGACTAGAAATGCCATCTTACTTAAAGCTATCTCCTTTTCCCCATCCCTAACCTGTCATAAATTCAACCATTTCACACACACACACACATACACACACACACACACACAAACACACACACACACACACACACACACACACACACACACACACATCCCTTTTTCTTACCTTATAACATTTTTCAGTTCTTGATTGGTCTGCCTGAAGCAAATTTCACTAGTCAGATCTTTCTAACCTTTGGTGATCAAATTATTTTCATCTAACACAGGTAGGTCCCTCTTCCTTCTCCCTAACTGGACTGAGTATCTATGCTACTGATAGTATGGCCTTTCCTTTCAAATCAGCTCATACTATTTATATACCAGTTTTTGTTGTTTGTTTGTTTCTATTCTAGTTAGCCCCTCATTGGCTAACAAGAATTGACAGATAAACCCTGAGGACATTTGGGCTCCAATAATCTCTGGTTCTCATGGTTCTGCCTTATTGCTCAAGGCTAGGTTCCTTTCACTTGGGGTGTGATTATTCAGACAACTTATTTTCAATCATAATTAAAAATACTACATTAACACAAAAAGATAAAAAGATACTCTTGTACAACCTCAAATACAGTGTCACAAAAGTCTTAATATACTTTTAAGCTTTAATAGTATGTCTAATAATGCAGAAGACTGATTTGCCACTCTAGCTATGAAACATGTTAAGTGTCTTAATTGATTAATGACATTATAGAAAGCCCACACACAATATATAACAAGAATTGAGATACATGCACTTTATAATCCCATCTCTTGTATCTTTACTAATGCTCAGAGAGGAGAACCAGCCATTTGGCAAAGCTTATATGAAACCTTTAAATATTGGTCCTGAAAAAAATAACCATAAGGAAAGTGCCAAAGACAGAGATGAGATAAACAATCATTAGTAACTTCTCATTAGAGTAGGAGAGCTAGTTAGGAAATAGAAAGAATGCTGGATTCTGAGTCAGAAAATGGGGTTCAGTTTTTGGTTCTGATATTTTCTATGTGACCTTAGACAAGTCACTTGACTCTGGGACTCAGGTTCCTCATTTGTAAAATGTGGGGATTAGTGTACATTACATCATTAGCACCATTGAGCCATAAATCTAGGAGAGTCAACTAGAAATTGATCCTTTATTTTCAAACATGGCAACAAAGAGCCCTTTCCCATCAAAAGAGATCCTTTTTCTTCATATTGCCTTGGAAATTGGAACATATGATCAACTTTATTTAAAATAAATATCAAGATTTCTTTTCATCAGTAGTACTTGTTTCTTCATGCTTCTTTCCCCTATATACAGAGTCCAGAGTAATCACATTTTGGCAGGGAAACTATTGATAGTATAATGCCAGGCTAATAAAACTTTCTGGAAATTAGGAGATAACATATTAATCCAAAAAGCAATTTATAATGAATATAACTTTAAAGACATGCTGTAGAACCATTTTTTATGTATCATACACCCTTCTAAAATTTTTAATTCTTACATATGATTCAGAACAAAGCCATAGCATTTAGAACTTCAGTATTATTTTCTGTTTTAAGGTTGCTCTGCAGAATTTGAAAAAAATCAACCAACTGAAGTTATTTGCAAATTTCAGTTTGATTGTCAACACCACCAGCTATGAAGATACCCAGGAAGTATCAAGTCTGATAAAGTTAATGCCCAGAAAGTTTATACTCCCTTAAGACTGCAGTTTTCATTGTGTGTTCGCAGTTAGGTGGTGCAGTGGATAGAGCACCAGCACCAGTTGGAAGGTCTCAGACACTTAATAATTACCTAGTTGTATGACCTTGGGCAAGTCACTTAACTTCATTGCCTTGCAAAAAAAAGATTATGTGTATAACATTAGATTGGTGAGAGAGAAAAGGTTTTTTCTTAGATTTTTTTTTCAAGGCAATGGGGTTAAGTGGCTTGCCCAAGGCCACATGGCTAGGTAATTATTAAGTGTCTGAGGTTGGATTTGAACCCAGGTACTCCTGACTCCAAGGCCAGTGCTCTATTCACTGCACCACCTAGCCGCCCCAAAGTTTGTTTGTTTTTTTTTATAAGACCTGGAGTTTACATTTCAGTAAGGGGAAAACATAGCTATATATATATATATATATATATATATATATATATATATATACACATATATCTTTACTTTAATGGAATTGTTATTTCATCAAAATGGCTACCCCTTCAGGGGAGTACAAAGCAATTTTATTCTGGTTGACTCAGTCATATCTTTCCTCAAATCCTTCAGAGAAAATTCAACCAATATGCTAAGAGATTTCCTTTGCACCTTTTGACATAGTGTGAATTCCAATGAAACATGCAATCTTCCTTAACATGGCAGAGTGAATGTTAGCAAAATAGCCTACCTTTCATATAACTTCTTTAATAAAGCTTTTTTAAAAAGAACACTGGACCAAGAAATGAACAAGAATATCAAGGAGAAACTATTTAAATATATTTTGTTGGCTCAGGTCAACACAAAGAGACAATCCTAAGTCTGTAGGCACTAGGAAAGAGACCAGATGTAAAAACTCAGCATAAGACCATAGCTCATGGAAATCTTAGAGTTTGGAGACTAGGGACACCCCAAGGAAGCCTGGAGACTAAAGCTGTGAACTGGGGTCAAGGAGATGGGTTCCCAGATAGGATAATCAGAGTTTCCCTGAGGGCTGCAGCTATATGATTCTAACCAGGGCTCAGAGGCTTTTGGAACTCAAAGTGGGAGTGTAATGACAAGGGCATAGCCTGGATAAAGCCAAATTGGATTAGGGGTTGGTATGTTTAACCACTAGTCAGGTCATCTGTTTCCAAGTATTTGAAAAAGTGGTTGCAACCCAGACCTTAGATAATACTCATCTGCATCAAAGAAGGTCTACCATCCTCTCAAGTACACAGAGCCTGTTCCTCACATAGTCATATATCCATACTCACTCACCCCTATACCCCATATATGAATTCATAAACATTCAAGACACAAACCTAGAAGAATAGAATAAACCCATAACTTCCTAAATAAGCAAAATCCCAATAAAAACAAAGGATGTCACAAATTCTACTAGGACTTCTGAAAGAAGTGGCATTTTTTGACATTTTCATAGCTTTTCTTTTTTATTTCCAAACATTATTGTTAGCAAAGTCCGGCTGTAATTATATAACATTCTTTTTGCTGTCCTTTAATATGTAATATTATGTTTGATAAATAAAGGATATTGGGCAAAGGAAAAGAAGTTTTATATGACAAAGATGAAAGTTGCATTACTTATACAGGTTATTGGGAAGCTAATAATAAGCATTAGAAAAGACAATCTTGTATTGTTGTCATTTGTCATCCAGCCAAGCACACATGGTGTACTTTGAGAATGCCACATACATGCCTCAATACTTCTGCACTACATGAGAACTACATTACTTAAAACCTGGAGAAGAGGGAGGGAAGGATGGATCAAGAGGTTGGCTCATGCCCTAGCTTAGTGGGGATCTTAAGAGCACACTGAACAGCAGCCCCAAGGTCCAGAGGGTGATGGAATTTTTCAGGGCATTGAAAATTCAGAATTGGTAAGCTGGGGAGGCAAAGTTTCTGTTGAATTCTTTTCTTTTCTTGTTCATTCTTTCTTTCTTTTTTTACTTAGTCAGAGCCCCGAAGGACAGGAGAGGCAAGACAAGGCAGCTACCTTGCTGAGAGTTGACTAGGCAGCTGGACTTGGCTCTTGCCTTTAGGAGGACAGGTGGGTAGCATGCAGATATGCTCTCCTGGATGGGTTATCAGTTTTCAGATCTGTAAGCTGAGAGACTCTTTTTTGGTAAGTTAAGAGATTGAAGGTTATGTGAGTGGTAAGAAGTGTTTTAAAAACAGTAATATACCATTAATAAACTCCCTAAGAAAAAGTGTCCAGGTCCAGATAGATTTACAAGTGGATTCTACTAAACATTTAAGGAACATATAAATTCTATTCTACATAAACTATTTTTAAAAATAGGAGTTCTGCCAAACTCCTTTTATGACACCAACATGGTGTTAATACCTAAACCAGGAAGAACCAAAATAGACAAAGAAAATTATAGCTCAATCTCCCTAATGAATATTGATGCAAAAATATTAAATGCAATATTTGCAATGAGACTACAGTAAGTTATTACTAGGATAATACACCATGGTCAAGGAGGATTTATACCAGGTAGGCAGGGATGGTTCAATATTAGGAAAACACACAACATAATTCAACATATCAGTAACATAACCAACAGAAATCAGATGATTATCTCAATAGATGCTGAAAAAACCTTTGATAAAATACAATATCCATTCCTATTAAAAACAATAGAAAGAGGGACGGCTAGGTGATGCAGTGGATAAAGCACCAGCCCTGGAGTCAGGAGTACCTGGGTTCAAATCCAGTCTCAGACACTTAATAATTACCTAGCCGTGTGGCCTTGGGCAAGCCACAACCCCATTGCCTTGCAAAAACCTAAAAAAAAAAACCACTAGAAAGTTTAGGAATAAATGTGTTTTTCTTAAAATAATAAAAAAAGTATCTATCTAAAACCATCAACAAATATTATTTGTAATGGGAATAAAATCAGAGTATTTCCAGTAAAATCAGAGGTGAAACAGGGATGCCCATTTTCACCATTACTGTTCACTATAGTATTTAAAATGCTAGCTATAGCAACAAGAGAAGAAAAAGAAATTGAAGGAATCAGAATTGGCAATGAGGGAGCAAAGCTTTCACTCTTTGCAGATGGTATGATGGTATACTTAGAGAACCCAAGAAAAATCATCTTAAAAATTCCTTGAAACAATCAATAAATTCAGCAAAGTTGCAGGATATAAAATAAACCCACACAAATCATCAGCATTTCTATATATATATATATATATAAACAACAAAGTCCAAGAGCAAGAGATAGAAAGAGAAATTCCATTTAAAGTAACTATAGACAACATTAAATACTTGAGAATCTCTCTCTCAAGACAAACCCAGAAACTGTATGAATACAATTATAAAGTACTTCTCACCTAAATAAAGGCAGATCCAAATAATTGGAAAAATTGCTCATAGTTAGGTGGAGCTACTATAATCAAAATGACAATTCTACCCAAATTAAGTTACTTATACATTGTTATACCAATCAAACTACCAAATAACTATTTTACCAAGTTAGAAAAAAATAGTAATAAAATTCATCTGGAGCAACAAAAGATCAAGAATAACATGGGAACTGATGAAAAATATGTAAAGGAAGGTGGCCTAGCTCTCTACCAGATCTAAAACTATGCTATAAAGACAGTCATAAAAATTGCCTAATACTGGTTAAGAAATAGAGTAATGGATCAGTGGATTGGGATAAGTTCAAAAGAAACTACAGTAAATGACTACAGCAATCTGCTGTTTGACAAAACCAAAGACATCAGTTTCTGAGATAAGAACTCTCTATTTGACCAAAATTGTTGTGAAAACTGGAAAGTAGTATGGCAAAAACTAAGCATAGACCCACATCTCACATCCTATACCAAAATAAGGTCAAAATTGGCACAGGATTTAAACATAAAGGGCAACACCATGGATAAATTAAGAGATCAAGAAGCACTCTATCAGATCTTTGAAAATGGGATAAATTTATGATCAAATAAGAAATAGAGTACATTATAAATTTCAAAATTAATGATTTTGACTATATTAAATTAAAAGGTTTTTGCACTAATAAAATCAATGCTGCCAAATTTAGAAGGAAAGAAGAAAACTGGGAAATAATCTTCACAACTAGGAGTTCTGATAAAGATCTCATTTCTAAAATACATATTAGAGAATTGCATCAAATTTATAAGGCTACAAGTTATTCCCCAACTGATAAATGGTCAAAGGATATGAACAGATGGTTTTCAAATGAAGAAATTGAAGCTATATATAATCATATGAAAAAATGCTCCAAATCATTATTGATTAGAGAAATGCAAATTAACACAACTGTGAGGTATCACCTCATACCTATCAGATTGACCAAGGTGAGAAAAAGAGAAAATGATCAATGTTGGAGAGGTTGTGGGAGGATTGGGACATTGATGCATTGCTGGTGGAGTTGTGAATAGATCCAACCATTCTCAAGAGCAATAAGGAACTATGCCCAAAGAGCAATAAAAATGTTCATTCTCTTTGACCCAACAATTCTAATTCTAGGCTATATCCAGAAGAAATCATAAAAAATATGAAAGTCCCATATGTTTCAAAATATTCATAGCAGCTCTTATTGTAGTGGCAAAGAATTAGAAATTTAGGGAATGCCCATCAATTTAGGAATGGCTAAATAAGTTATGGCACATGAATATTTTGGAATATTATTATTCTATAAGGAAACCATAAATGGTCAGACTCTAGAGAAGTATAGAATGTTACTTTTTTTTGGTATAGGATGTGAGATGTGGGTCTATGCCTAGTTTGTGTCATACTATTTTCCAGTTTTACCAACAGTTTTTGTCAAATAGTGAATTATTATCCCAGAAGTTGATGTCTTTGGGCTTGTCAAACAATAGATTTCTGTAGTCATTTACTGAGGTTTCTTTTGAACCTATCCTAATATACTGATCCATTATTCCATTTCTTAACCAGTACCAGGTAGTTTTGATGACTGGCTTTATAGTATAGTTTTAGATCTTGTAGAAAGCTAGGCCACCTTCCTTTACATATTTTTTATCAGTTCCCTGGGGGAGGGGGGAGGGGAAGGGAGGGTGGAAGGAAATTTTGTAACTTAAAAATATACATGTGGGGTATCTAGGTGGCACAGTGGATAGGCACTGTCCCTGGAGTCAGGAGGACCTGAGTTCAAATACAGCTTCAAACACTTAATAATTGCCTAGCTGTGTGACCTTGGACAAGTCACCTAACCCCATTGCCTTAAATAAATAAAATTTTAAAAATGCATGGCTGAAAAAATTAAATAAATAAATAAAAATTAAAAGAAATGAAATGAGAATTTTAGAAGAAATACTGGGAAAGGAAATGAAGAAAGAAGAAATAGAAAAAAAAATTTGCTTAATCCAGGAGGTCCAAAACCTTATTGAAGTAAGATCTTTTTTGAAATTAGATTGAACCAGAGATCAGTGATTCTATTAGATCAAAATCAACAAAGGTTGAAAAATATCAGAAAATATGACATATCTCTCTTATATCTAGAGGAAGCCTGAGGATCAAATATGGCACACTTATTGTTTAGTTCCTCATGAGCTAAAAATATTTTTTAAAATTTAAATACAATAAAATTTTATCACAACAATAGGTTGTAGGTCAGATTTTTCCCATAGGCAAGTCCCTGATCTAGAAGAACATAAGAGATAAGTGATTAAAGAAGCATTATAACCTTTAAAGAATCATGGAGGATGGGAAAAGTACTAGAAAGATAGAGTTGGGCAATTGTATTGACTTTCAAAATTCTTGGACACACACACATATGGCTCCCTGATTACAACAATATATGTATATATATATATATATATATATATATATATATATATATATTCATTAAATGATAAATATTGCACTCTCTTCATGCCTACTTATTCAGTACAACTCTTGTTCATGTCCTTCCATTTGTTTTCCATATGAGATCCACCCAAAATATTGTGGACCTTCCTTGTTTTATTGAAATACAGAGAGATTAGTAGAATACACAAGGTATCCTTGGTGATCCCTAGCTCTTATCATCTGACCAGCTCATCCCCTTTTTTACTCATCTATTTTGGCTGTCACCTTTTTCTTTTTACTTTGCATCAACGTTTAAATTCCTTCTTTGTAACATATTGAAGCCATAATCATGGAAGAGCTCCACCATAGAGTCAAAGATGAAGAGGAATCATGCTATCAAGGACCAAGACTCCATGCTGTTTCCTGACCACCATTTTGCCAAACCCCTTATATCTTGACTTCTTTCCCTGAAATCATTTCCCATTAATCTTGGTTACCCTGCATCCAGGTCAACTCCAGTTGTCCTGATCCATGTCTGGCCATTGGACCCAGATGACTCAGGAAGAGAGAGTGAAGTTGATGACTTAGCACAGCACCCCCTCACTCAAATACAATTCATTTGTCATGGCATCACTTTCCTGATGTCATGGTCTCCTTTGAGAATGAAAGACAAACATCATAATCATCCCTTTTAAAATTATTTCCTATCTCTCTTGTCTATATCTTGCCTGGACAGATTTGTTTTCTTATAGTTTTCCCTTTTAGATTATGAGTTCCTTGAGAGCAGGAACTGTTCTTTTTTTTTTGCCTCTTTTTGTCTGTCTCTGTCTCTGTTTATTCCTTATGTATGGCAAGATCCTCTACAGGCACTTGCTCATTTTCCATAACTACTTCTATTTGGAACAGAATATTTCCCTCTTTCCCTCCTCCCCATTCCTTGCTCCCACTCCTCAGGATAAGATGATTATCTGAAATCTCATCGCCATGCACAATGACTTTTTGGTAATCAATACCTTATTAACTTCCCCAGTTGCCTCTCCCCTCTGATTAGAGTGCTAAGCAATCTATAAATTCCCCTCAAAACCTTCCTTTATAGAGGTTCAGAATGCTCTATCCCTGTAGCTCTGCTCTCTGGAGGACTCTAGTCATGATTCACTTCACTCATGCCCTTACTCTCAAGATTTCTTCTTCTCTTCCTGCCCCACTTGGGAATCAATGCCACATCACTCTCTTACTTTCCATTTTCCTTTATGTGTCATCTTCACCATTTAAATGCAGGCTCCTGGAGGATAAATTGCATTGTTTGCTGTTTCTATTCTCAGCTTTTAGCAAAGTTCCTGGCTCATAGTAAGTGCATAATAAATAATCCAAGATATGACATAGACTCATGGTTCTTCACTATCCTGGTTTCCCTACAATTTTTCAATGTCCTTAAATCATAGTGCCAAGAACAACTCATACTCAAAATTAATCTGACAAAGAAAGAGTACAATGGAATTATTACCTCTCTAATCCAGGAATCCAAGCCCCCTTTTAATGCTGTTTAAGATTGCATAACCTTTGATTGCCACATCACACTGCTAATTTATATTAAGTTTGCCCTACACTTTTTTTCCTAAGACCTGTTACCTATGTCTCCCCAATATTATACTTCTTAAGTTTTTGTACCCATGTCAGAACTTTACATTAATCCCTAGAAATTTCATCTTATTAGATTTAAGTTCAATTAGCTACTTTGACAGGATCCTTTTGGATTCTAAGTCTGTAATCCACTGTATTTGCTAGCTTTCTCACCTTTGCATCATTGGCAAATTTGATGAATTTACCAATTATACCTTTATCCAAAACATTGATAAAAATGTAATATAGTTTGAGTGGATTATATCTGGGATACTGTGATAAATTCTGGGTATCATTTTTAAAAGGCTCATGGATAATCTGAGAAACATCTAGACAAGACAAAAGAATGGCAAAGCATCTAAAACCACATATGAAAAAAAAGAGAAAAGCACTGAAAATATATAGTTTGAAAAAAAAGACTTGAGAAATGCTCAAATTGAAGAGAGAGAGGTTAGAATTTTTTGTTTTTCTCCAGAGAAAATAACTTGAACTAGTGCTTGAATTATAAAAAAGGTTGCAACCTCCTATTAATATGAAGGGATTTTTGGGAAATTATGAACTCTATCATTGGAAGTGCTAAAAAGATCTTGGATTATATTTTCATTCTATTTAAGTTAAGACAAAAGGGAGGTTGAAGAGGGAAGTGACCAGCAGCCTCTCATATGACATAATATCTGGAATCCCAAAATCTAACAAAACTAAGGGGGTCCACCCTGTGAATACGCACAAATTAATGAAATGAACTGAGCTTTACTCTGAAACAAAAGTCAACTGTGAAATAAATAAAGATATTTTAAAGAAAATCTCATTGGGCATGGAGAAGAATTCAGGTTTTAACTCTGATATTTGTTATCTGTGTAATCATGCACAAATCATTTAATCTTTGACTCTTTAAAATGAGATTAATAATACTTGTACTAAGTACCTCACCTGATTGTTTGGGGAAAAACATTTATAAACTTAAAGGTATTTATATAAATATAAATTACTATTGTTATAAAGTCAGAGACAAACGACCTTTTCTGTGTACTTACATTACCGGGAAGTATTAAAGTTGCATAAATGGCATTGATTTTGAGTCAAAAGACTCGTGTTCATGAAATTTCAGAACTTAGAAGAAATATTTGGAGCTATCAGGTCAACCCACACTAAAAAAATATATCCTATAAAGCATACCCTATAATACCTATCTAACCTTTTCTTGAAGACTATTTTAGTCAAGGGGATTCATTACCTATTATGGCAACCCATTCTATTCTAGGATAGCTCAAATTATTAGGAATTTTTCCATTCATTAAGCTAAAAGAACATCTTCTACACATTGCTCCTAATTAAATCATACTAAGTGAAGAATAAGACAAGTCTACTCTCTCTATCATTACTTAAAAACCAGTAATTTTATTGCCCTTATATGCTCTTTTCTCCAGGCTAAACACACCTACTTTCATCAAATGAATTGTATAAGATTTGAAGCTCTTTACCATTCTAATCACACTTTTCTGTATTCCATCCAATTTATCAATACCCTTTGTCATCCAGATAAATATAACATCAAGAACTGGAAATAATATTAACTTTTTTGGCTGCATATCACATTGTTATCTCATGTTGGATTTGTAGTTTACTAAAATCTGAAGACTATTTTCTGAAAAACTGAAATCTAGTTACATTTTCAACATTTTAAACTTGGATTAAAAATTATTATTGTGTAACTTTACATATATCCTTTTAAAATTTTAACTTACTAGATTTAGCCAAATGTTCTAGACTATTGATATGTTGTCATTTTAGTATTATCTGTTCTTCTTAACTGTCACACTTATGAGCTTGCAATTTATGCCTTTATTCACAGAATTAATATACAGGTTAAATATCAAAGGACCAAGTACTGAAGGTACTCCAGCACTCCTTCCAAGATGACACTGATCCATTTGGCTATTCTTTCTGTCTAGCCATTGAACCACTTTTGAATTTACTCATTAATACCATAGTCTAGTCATCTTTCTGGCTTTTTCACAAGTATAGTTAAGAGAAACTTTGCCAAATATTTTATTGAAACTTAGGTTAATTCCATCTATCACAATATCATAGTAACTGTTAAAAAAGGAAACAAGGCTAGTCTTCACGTCTGTCCTTGATAAGACTCCTTGTAAACACTGCTGCCACTTCTGGAAGTTCATTGAAGATTTCTTTAATAATACAGTATATAGTTTTAAAGGAAGAAAATTCTTGACCTAGCATTTGCAAACTACACTACTCTTTTTAAAAAAAAATCAAGACATTTTCCTTTTTGCAAATTTACATTGTTTTTGGCTTTCTCTATAACATTTTAAATATCACTTTTGTGATTGTTCTGTCATTTCAACCATGTCAAACTCTTTGTGAATCCATTTGAGGTCTTGGTTTTTTTGGCAAAGTATGGGAGTGGGTTGCCATTTCCTTCTCCATCTCATTTTACTGATAAGAAAACTGAGACAAAGAGGGGCAAATGTCTTACCTAGGGGTCACATAGCTGGTAAGTCTTTGAGGTTAGATTTGAACTCCAGAAGACAAGAATTCCTAACTCCAGGAATGGCACTCTGTCCACTGTGCCACTAGCTGCCCCTTAAAGACCATTAACAATGGTTTAATAAGCATATCTGTCAACTCTTTTAGTACCCTATCAGTAAATCAAAAAAAAATTTTTAAATAGATTTACTAGCCAAACATTGTTCTTAAAAGTAGGTATGGGAAGACAAAAAAAATTGTCCCTTCTGTCAAAGAGTTTACATTCTGAACACATAGGGATATATATGTATATATATATATATATATATATATATATACATATATAATATATAGCATATGATATATAATATAACATAACATAATAATATAATATAATATGATATAATATAATAATACATATATAATATAAATGTGTGTATGTGTAAGAGAGATAGAGATCTGAAAAATGAGAAAGTGGGACTAAATGATTTCTAAAATTCTATGATTCACATTGCACAATCATACACTAGTGGTAAAGAAACATGTTCATGGATAATAGGCTCTAAAGCTAAAAGAAATCTTAGGGAATATGTAATATGACCCTCTCATTTTACAAATGAAGGAATTTAGTTTACATTATAAATGGAAATACAACATGTAAATACCAAAAGTAAATAAAGCAAATGAGCAAAAACAAAGCAAATCAAAGATGAAGACAAATGAACAAAAGTGAACTGGATATATAGAAAGAACTAAAGGAGGAAGAAAAGAAATGAAGGAAGGAAGGAAAGAAAAAAAAGAAAGAAGGAAGGAAGGAAAGAAAGAAAAATAGAAAGAAAGAAAGAAAAAGATTGAAGGAAATTTGTATACAAGATGATCTGATGAGCACTGACACACAAATGGCAAAGGAATGGCTCACAGTTGTAGTGGCAATTGAATTGAACCTGAAAGAAACTAAGATTATAACGGGCTGAAAGGAGAAAAGAATGATTAAAGAACATTCTGGGCAAAAAGATGAAGTCAGAAGATGGAACACTGAGTCTGGAAAACAGGAGGTTAGCCAGTTTGGCTAGAAAAGAGAGTTTATGAGGAGTAATGTGCAATTAGTCTGGAAAAGTAGACTGGAGCAGATTGTGAAGGACTGTATATGACAAGTAGAGTTTGTGCTTTATTACAGAAGCAATAGTGAACTACCAAAGTTTACTGAGCAGAGGAGTGACATGTCCAAATCTTTGCTTTAAGACTATAATATTCCAGGGGTGGCTAGGTGGCATAGTGGATAAAGCACCAGCCCTGGAGTCAGGAGTACCTGGGTTCAAATCTGGTCTCAGACAATAATAACCTAGCTGTGTGGCCTTGGGCAAGCCACTTAACCCCATTTGCCTTGCAAAAACCTAAAAAAAAAAAAGAGAGAGAGACTAAGATATTCCTTTTGCAGATGTGTAAAAGACAATAGGAATGAGAGAGCTTAGAGGTGGGAAGACCAATTTAGAGGCTATTGAAGTATTCCAGTAGGAGGTAAGGAGGGAATGATTAGAGTGATGAGTAGAGATAAGGGGATGGATGCAAGAGATAATACTGAGGAAGAGTCAATAAAAGTTGTCAATTAGTTCTAAGTGATTAAAAAGAAAACATGAAATCTCAAGAAAATATTCCCCCTTTCTACTTTCTTAAGCAAACAAGTTTACCCAGAAAAGTCTACTTTTTAAGACAGATCTTGGGTCTCTTCCAAAATGACAGCAATGGATGTCAAGGCTACTATTCAAAAAATGTTCCTTTTCTTCATTTCCTCTGAGGCCTTGTGGACAAGCTAAGACAACCCTATGGTTTTCAAGATTAAGGAAATACTTGTCTTGTTTTCCCTGGCTTTCCCCACTGTGGTTTTAGTGCTATAGTGACTCTCCTTTCTGAAGGAAAAACCACCATGGTCATTTTCCTTTCCAGGAGTTCCACATTGGTCTCAAGGAACCACCTTAGGCTTGGCTGATGGTTTTCTAGAAGTCAAATGTGCTGTCTTCAATTGTTGTCTAGGCAAGGACTACATTTAATCCTTCCTTTGGTGTGTGTAATCTTTAGAGTCAAACACTGATATTCTGGTGCTGAAAAACTGAATGGAAAGCAAAGGAGTTTTTTGGATATTCATTTGGAATAACGAGTAGTGAACTTTCTATAAACTTTGGAAAATGCAATTGCCTTAACACCTTGGAATTGGGGATTGGGGTGAGATCAGAAGAGAAATATTCTCTTTTATACATTTTTTCCTTTTTCTATTTCTCCATATGAATTTACTTACAATTTTTTTCTAACTCCTTAGTTTTTTGGGATTTTGATTGGTAGGGCACTAAATAAGTAGTTTAATTTAGTTAGAATTGTCATTTTCATTATATTAGATAGGCCTATCCATAAGCACTGATATTTGCCCAGTTTTTAAATCTATTTTATTTGTGATTTTATTTGTTTTGTAGTTGTTTTCATAGAGTTTCTGAGTCTACCTTGGCAGATGGACTCCCAAGTATTTTATATTGTCTAAAATTATTTTGAATGGGATTTCACTTCCTAGCTCTTGCTGCTGTATCTTGCTGTTAATGTATAGAAATGCTGAGGATTTATGAGGGGTTATTTTCTATACTGTGACTTTGCTAAAGTTGCTAATTGTTTCTAGTAGTTTTCTAAGATGATTTTTTAGGATACTCTAGGTATACCATCATGTCATCTGCAAAGAGTGAGAGTTTTCTTTCTTCCTTCCCAATTCAAATTCCTTCAACTTCTTTCTCTTCTCTTAATGCTGAAGCTAACATTTCTAAACTAATATTGAATAGTAGTGATAACAGGCATCCTTGTTTCACCCCTGATCTTATTGGGAATACCTCTATCCTATCCCCATTGTATATAATGTTTGTTCATGGTTTCAGATAGATAATGCTGATCATTCTAGGGAACAATCCATTTATTCCTATGCTCTCTACTGTTTTTAGTAGGAATGGGTGTTGTATTTTTTCAAAGGCCTTTTCATCATCTATTGATATAATCATATGATTTCTGATAGGTTTGTTATTGATATAGTTAATTAAACTAACAGTTTTCCTAATATTGAACTAACCTTGCATTCCTAGGATAAATCCTAGTGATAACTTGCTGTAATCACTTTGCTAAGACTTTATTTAAGATTTTTGCATCTATATTCATTAAGGAGATAGGTCTATAATTTTCTTTCTCTGTATTGACTCTTCCTGGTTTGGGTATCAGCACCATATTTGTGTCATAGAAAGAATTAGGCAGAGTTTCATCTTCACCTATTTTGCTAAAGATTTTATATAGAATTGGAAACATCTGTTCCTTAAGTGATAGAATTCACTAGTGAATCTGTCTGGCTCTGAAAATTTTTTCTTAGAGAGTTAAATAATGGCTTGTTGAATTTCTTTTTTCTGAGATAGGGTTATTTAAATATTTAATTTCCTCTTTATCTAACCTGGGCAGCTTATATTTTTGTAAATATCCATCCATTTCATTTAGATTATCATATTTATTAGCATACAGTTGGGCAAAATAATTCCACATGGCTACTTTAATTTCCTCCTCATTGGTGGTGAGTTCATCTTTTTTCATTTATGATACTGGTAATTTGGTTTTCTACTTTCTTTTTTTTAAATCAAATTAACCAGCAGTTTATCAATTTTATTGTTTTTTTCATAAAACCAACTAATTAATTCTATAGTTTTCATTGTTTTCAATTTTATTAATTTCTCCTTTAATTTTTAGAATTTCTAATTTAGTATTTAATTGGGGGGGTTTATTTGTTCTTTCTTTCTCTAAGCTTTTACTTGCATGTTTAGTTCATTGATTTCTTCTTTCTCCAATTTACTCAAGTAAACATTTAAAGATATAACATATCCCCTGACAACTGTCTTGGCTGTATCCCATAAGTTCTGGTATGTTGGCTTGTTATTATCATTATCTAGGATGAAATCATTGGTTCTTTCTATAATTTGTTGTTTGATCCACTCATTCTTTAAAATGAGGTTATTTAGTCTTCAATTGTTTTTTAGGTCTATCTCTCTTTGGCCCATTATGGCATGTGCTTTTTATTGCATAATGATCTGAGAAGAATGCATTCATTATTTCTGCCTTTCTGCATTTGATTATTAGGGTTTTATGCCCTAGTACATGGTCAATTTTTTTGTAAGTGCCATGGACTGTGGAAAAAAAGTATATTCCTTTCTATCCCCATTTAAATTTCTCCAAAGGTCTATCATGTCTAAGTTTTCTAACATTCTACTTACCTCCTTAACCTCCTACTTGTTTATTTTATGGTTAGATTTATCTAAATTTGAGAGCAGGAACTTGAGGTCTCCCACAAGTAGAGTTTTGCTGTCTATGTCATACTGTAACTCATTCAACTTCTCCTCTGAAAATATGGATGCTATATCACATGGTGCATACATATTTTTAATTGAAATTGCTTCATTATCTATGGTACCTTTTAGGAGAACATAGTTTCCTTCCTTATCTCTTTTAATGAGATCTATTTTTGCAGTTGCTTTGTCTGAGATAAGAATTGCTAGCCCAGATTTTTCACTTCAACTGAAGCAAAATATATTTTGCTCCAACTTTTTTCCTTCACTCTGGATGTATCTCTCTGCTTCAAATGAGTTTCTTGTAAGCAGCATATTTTAAGATTCTGGTTTTTAATCCAGTCTCTATTCACTTATGTTTTATGGGAGAGTTCATCCTATTCACATTCAAAGTTATAGTTATTCTTTATAGCCCTCCATGTTATCTTCCCTCTGTTTATATTTTCCCCCTTTTTTCACTTTATCCATATTCCCTAGTATTTTGTTTCTGAATACCACCACCTTCAGTATATTTGCCCCCTTGTATCCACCTCCTCCCCTTTCTTTCCCCTTTTCCTTTGCTCCTTCTTCCTTCCCTTTCTTCTGTTAGTTCCTTTCCCCCCCTCCCCCTTTCCCCTTTTTTGCACTTGAAAGGTAAGATAAGTTTCTCAATTTAACTGAGTATGTGTATGTTAATTTTAGGTCTAATCTGATGAGAGTAAGATTCAGGCAGCTCTCACATCCTCCTTCCTTTCCCTATTGCAATAGGTCCTTTGTACCTCTTTATGTAATGTGTTTTAACTCATTCATTTTCCTCCATCTCTTTACTGTTCCCCCTCTTTTTAAAGGAGATATTGTACATAAATCATTCTATCAGAGTCATGGATAAGTCATGATTGTCCATCACTTGTAGCTAAGTATATTCTCCCTAATAGAATTATATAATACTAATACTAATAATTATTATTATATTGTTATTATTATTATCATCTCCCAGGTAGGGATATAGCCAGTTTCATCTTATGGGATAGCAGTTTTTTTCTTTACCCTCTTTTTAACCTTTTTATGTGTCTCTTGAGTCTTCTGTTTGAAGTCCAAATTTTCTATTTAGCTCTGACCTTTTCATCAGGAAGAGATGGAAGACTCCTATTTCAATAAATGTCCATCTTTTCCCCTGGAAGAGGAAGGCTCAGTTTTGCTGGATGATGGATTCTTGGCTGCATTCTAAGCCCACTTGCTCTTTGGAATATCTCATTCGAGGTCCTTTGATCCCTTAATGTTGATGCAGTTAGATCCTGTGTAATCCTTACTGTGGCTCCTTGGTATCTAAATTGTTTCTTTCTGGTTGCTTGCAGGATTTTCTTTTATCTGATAGTTCTGGAATTTGGCCACAATATTCCTTGGTGTTTTCATTTGGGGATCCCTTTCCAGAGGGGATCAATGTATTCTTTCAGCAACTATTTTGCCCTCTGATTCCATGATATCAGGGTAGTTTTCCATCACTAAATCCTGTAATATTAAGTCCAGGCTTTTTTTTTTCTCTTCAATGTTTTCAGGAAACCCAATGATTCTTAGGTTATCCCTTCTCATTCTATTCTCAAGGTCAGTGATTTTGCTGATGAGATATTTTACGTTTTCTTCTATTTTTTTATTTTTTTGGTTTTGTTTAACAGATTCTTGTTGTCTCATGAAGTCATTAGTTTCCACAGATTCCATTCTTTTTTTGTAGAGAAGAATTTTCTTCATTTACCTTTTGCAACTTCTTTTCCAGTTGGTCAATTCTATTTTTAAAGTTTTCCATTTACCCAAATGTAGTTTTGAGAGAATGATTTTCTTTTTGCATTTGCCTTTGCCCAATTGAGGATGTGAATTATTTTCTTTTTGTATTTGTCCAAATGTATTTTCCAAGGATTTGTTTTCTTGTTGCGAGATATTATTTTTCTCTTGCAAAGTGTTTTCTCTTGAGTTTCTTTTCCTAATTTTTCCAATTGATTTTTAAAATCCATCCTGATTTCTTCAAGGAAGTCTTTCTAGGCTGGAGATGAATTCATATTCTCCTCAGAGGTTCTAGATTTTTCAGAGTCAGGGTCTTTATCTTCTAGGTAGTTTTCTATGAACCACCCCCCCACACCCCTTTTCACTGGTCTTTCTTCATTTTCCTAGGATCTTGTGTTGGGGGAGGAGCTGGCTCACAGAGGTTTGGTGTTGAGATCCCTAGAGGCTTTTCTCACTGAGTTTAGTAACTCCAAGGGGCCAGCCAGAAGCGGGTGCTAGAGGCTTTGCTCACTGAGTTTAATAACTCCAAGTGGGCTGATCAGTAGGGGGTGCTGGTTGCTTTCTCTGGAGTGTCTGTGGCCTTGATTTGAGGCCCTCTCCCTAAGTCCGGAAGGGGTGAAGGGAGGCAGCAGGGTCTGAATGATCCTTGAACCACATGGGCTGGGCCCTGGGGTGAGAATTTTAATTTCCCTTTCATCTGAGGGAGCTCTGCTGCCCATACCTTAACCCCAGGTCGGGGGGATGTGGGGCTGTTACTCTGTTTTGGGAAGAGCACTCCCCTGAAAGTATGAATCTCAGGCCTGAGCCCAGCAGATTGCTGTCTAGCAGTACTCTGCAACTCTCTGTTCTGGGGCTCCCCAGACCTCCACTCCCAAGGCCAAGCCTCCTTGGCTGATCTTAGGTTAGTCCAGCTTTCACCCTGCCCCCACTGGCTCTCTGCTCTCTACCTTCAGTTCACTCATGATCCCAGGACACAGACCTTTTGGTAGATATTCTCCTAACTTCTCTTTCTGGGTTTTGTTGATAGAATTCCTGTTAAGAGGTTTCTTTTATATTATTTCTGAGGGGAAACCAGGAGATATTAGCTCAGTGCCTGTCTTCTCTTGGCCATCTTGGCTGGAATTCCCCATCTCTCCTTTTTCTAAAGAATGAAATTAAGAATAGATTCAGATTTCAAGTTTTAGAATCCTGGAAACCATGACACCATGAAGATGTATTTTTGTCTGCACTTATGATTTATTAAGAGGAATCCCCTAAATTTAGAGGCAATGGTTCATTTCTTTGAGATTTCATATTTTTCCTTTGTTGCTGCAATCTCTGGTGTGCTAGTGCTCCTACTTGCCAGAACTGCAACCCAGATTTGTGTATGCAATGAAAACGTCTAGTACCCAGTGCCAGCAAAGGGATCTCTGTGATCTCCATCTGGCCTGGGGGCCAATCCCCTTGCTGTATTTGGGCTGAGTGCTCTGAAAGCTTCTCTCCCCAATTCAGTTGCCCCCCCCCCCCCAGCCTGTTGACTAGCAGGGCTTTTGCCTGTGTTGTGCTCTATTATACCCTGTGTGATAGACTTTTTCTGCCAACCTTCTAAATTGTCTTGGGGTGGAAAATTGATTCATCACATCCTTTTGTGGGTTCTACCACTCTAGAAGTTATTTTGAAGTATTATTTAAAGTTATTGGAGAGATCTGGGAGAGCTCAGGTTGTCCTACCTTTTCTCTGCCATCTTTTCCCCTACCCTCACAGTGGTTGCAAGAGACCATTATCAACCAAGACCAAAACCATTGCCATTATGTTCCTTCAGTGGAGCAAAGCACTTAGTGATGATTCTATTCCAGCAGAGATTTACAAGGCAGAGGGTCCACTACTCCTACAAAAGTTGACTGATATCTTCATCAGATTATTATTATTATTATTATTATTATTATTATTATTATTATTATTTGGCAAACAAAAAGGACAACAACCAACTACTATGTGCCAGACATTGTGATAAGTTCTGAAGATATTAAAACAACAAAAACCCAGTCCTTCCTTTAAAGGAGCTGACAATCTAATGAGGTAGACAACTTGATGTATCATTTCTTGAAAAATGAATTCTAGGCTATTTTTCCTGGTTGTGACTTTCAGGTAGCCCAATAATTTTTAAATTATCTTTCTTGTATCTTTTTTTTAGGTCAGTTGTTTTTCCAAATGAGATATTTCACATTTTCTT
Organism: Macrotis lagotis; assembly: GCF_037893015.1. Classification (NCBI taxonomy): domain Eukaryota; kingdom Metazoa; phylum Chordata; class Mammalia; order Peramelemorphia; family Peramelidae; genus Macrotis; species Macrotis lagotis. The sequence goes on along the minus strand of NC_133658.1, from coordinate 177,227,789 downwards.
CTAATTTTTGGTTTTGGTATTGTTTTATTATTTCTTGATTTCTCACAAAGTCATCAGCTTCCTTTAGTTCCATTCTACATTTGAAGGAATTATTTTCTTCAGACCTTTTCTATGGAACTTCTAAATTGCCTTGGACTGGGTTCTAACTCTCTAAATTTTGGCTAGTCATAATTTGATGGCTTTTGGAGTTTTGGAGGGGGGGAACAAGTTCTGGGAATTCCTGACTTCATGCTGTTATCTTGGCTCCACCCCAATTGACAACTTGCAATCTATAAGTTATAGTTAGTATCAAAGTAAAGAAACTTAATAATCTTCTTGCAGAGGATTAGAATTTAGTTGAGAATTGAAGGAAGCTAGCCAGAGAACTTAGGAGGTAGAAATGAGGAAGGTGTTTTAGGCAGTGAACAGTCAGTATGTAGTGTCTTGGTTGAGAAACATCATGGATGTTCATGTCACTGAATTGCAGTAGGCTCTTAATAAATGCTTTTCAAATTAATGGATTCGAAAAAAAGTTTCCTTGGGATATTGAAGGCATGAATAGTGATTTAGTTAATGATTGGACTAGATTCCCTCTGAAATATATTTAAAAAAAACTAAGATTTTACAATTTCTTGGTGAGTGTAACAGGCAGAAAGACTTCTGTTCTACATCTGCCCTACAAACTCTTAGCCATTTTTCAGAGATATGGACCCTATTTCCTCATCTGTAAAAAGAAGGGATTTGAATTTATGCTCTAGTGTTTCTTCCAGTTTTGGTGTGCAATTCTTGGAAAAATTCAGAACCACAAAAATAGTAGCACACTTTCCTTGAATTCTTCCATAGAGCTTCTTCTTCTCTCTTCTTGACAAAGTCCAGGGATTCAGACATGCCAGTGAATTGACTCAGACTGTAGCTGAGTTATGCATTCAAACTAAATAAAGAACAACTGAAGAAAACAGAAGTCATCCTTAAGAGTTTACTAGAAGAACTACTATGAGATTTAGAATTAATCAGGTGCTTGTTTTGGCTCTGATATTCTATTTGCCAAGGTCAAACAGATAGAATATTAAGAATAATTATATATACTTTGAACCTTACAAGGACAGAATACAAAAGGAAATAAAATCACCAAGTGTGAATAGCTGAAGGCATCAAATATGTGTGGGTAATCAAGACAGGACAAAATGACAATGAAAAAATATCGAGCATCTATCATATTCATCATTTTGTAAAATTATAACAAAAATGTGTATTCTCCTAATTCTTTCTCCATTTTAGGACAGAATGTAAGTGATATCTACTAGAAAGTTTGATAGTGTCAAACAAAATGCCTAGTAATATGCAAAGTAAATAATCATGAGAGATCATGGATTAATAATAACTAACCTTTAAATGCAATTCAGTCCAATAAAGATTTTATTAAGACCCATCAGGTAGGGGCTTTGGGCTAGACCAAAGACAATCCTAGATCTCAAGGAACTAATTTAAAAAACTACATTTCTTTAGGAAGAAACTGCTAAGCAAAGTCTCAGTTATTTACAAGTATCTACTGTCCATGGAATGGTAAAAATATTCCCATAAATCAAGTAGGACAAGTTTTGTCCAGTTTATCTCAGTGTATATTTTTAATGGTAACAAGATATGGTAGGAACATGTTTGTATATGTATCTTCATGTATATCACTTAACTGGTAACCTAAGCTATTCTGAAATAGAGCTGAGAACAAGAAAATTGCCAGAGTAGCCAAAAAAGAGATCACAAATTTGTGAAACTCGGGGGACTTTGTTCATGGGAAGTCTTATGGACCTCATACGGTTTCCAACATCATAGTAGATTAATAGTGGCCCTTTAACAAAAGACATAGATGCTTTTAGAAGAAGGTATAATGACAGCAATGAAAAGTGATGATAGATAGCAAGGATGGAGATTAAAAAATTACTCCCCTGAACATGCCCCCCCCAAATCAAACAAGGTGCTGTAGTATTGTAGTTAATATCCACTTACTGTAGGGGAAAAAACAAGAAACCTAAATAGTCTCTGAGGACTGTCCTGTATCATACAATATAGTTTGAATAATAAAGTAAGTGATGTTCATGGTGATGATTTTAGATAAATAAAAAAATTATGTTCAATATCCTCTTCTTAATAAGAAAGAAAATATATAATCTGATAAAGATCTCTATTCTGGCACTTGAAGGGGTGAGCTTTGGTTATTTGCAATATCACATAGCTTAGCAATGTTTAGTTGAAAAATGAATCACTGTATCAGACAGAAAATGGAAGGGAAAACTCAATAAAAGTACTATTTACCACTCTGAAATAAATAATGTTCATGCTGGGTCTGACCCGATCATCTATCTTCTTGGAAGCTGGAATCTATTGCTATGCTCTTCAGAGGAAAGGGGCTCTGAATCCAAGTGAGTGTTTATTGGTTTGATTAAACAGTTCATGTAATAACAAATAGATATTTCAAATACAGCTGTTTCTGAATCTTGTTGACATTGGCCAGATGAGACCATGGTGCTTATTTTCTTATCAGCTTCTATTTTTGTGTGAAATAAAAGTCAATTCCATGTATGGTAAAAAAAAAATCTCAATTTCTTTCACTACTCCTTCCTTTACCCTATACTCCTACTAGGAGCAAACTGTTTTCTGTTGTTTAAATGAATTTTTCTTTAATTGATTGGTTGCTAGTTTAACTTTCTCCCCTTGCTCACAAAGAATTTAGATTAAACAAATAAATGTAGTTGGAAAACTGGGGGAAAAAAATTAAACTTTTTTTTACCAAGTGTTTCTGACCCAATAGCAATTATGAAAGTAAACCACTTTTTTTAATCTTTATTAAAAAAAGACCTTTTAAAACAAATCTCTTAAAAGGAAGTAATAAAAATAAAAAATAAATAATGGTAAAAGTTTCATGAAAGAAATGGCATTTCTAGTGAAATACAACAGATGATTTATAGACTCCAAAATGTTCTTATAGTTATATATATTCAGTCCAATTCCTGAAGGAATACAGCTAACAGGTAACATGCTTTTGATAATGCTGAAGGACAAAGACTTCCTCTACCAGTAATCCCCACCCTGCTTAACTTTGTAATCTTATTAAGAATGAAAAACATATTATAGTATCAGCTTGGTCTACCAGAAAAGAGCAAAACAAATGTAATTGCCCATAAAAGCCAGTAAAACTCCCAAATCATTCAGATTTATATCGACTCCACTTTGCTTGTCTTTTCTTTATAATTTTACCATACATTGATGTGGTGTGTATAATTTCCTCTTGGACTATATTAGTTCCCACCCAGAGTCATAATTATAGTACTTCTTGTTTCATTGTGAAAGTCTATCTTTAGCATCTTTTTTGATAATCCTTTCTCAGACCGTGAGAATGTTAGTAGTTCTACAATCATTACAAAAAGAGAAAAAAGAAAAGAACTTGATATGGCCACAATTCTTCTTATTATCTGAAACTTCTGTACATCGATAATTAATAGGTTTTCATCTTCTGTGAAGTTAAATAATTGAAATGATCTCCTTTGAGTCTACAAGAGCTCCTCTTACCTCATCTAAAAAGTGATCTTTTATTGCATGGCCATTTTAAAAAAAAATCACTAAATTTAAAGAATATTGTATTATAATTACTTATGTAAGCAAAAAGTAAGATTGAATTTTAAGAATGGTTAGAAGCAACAAATGATTTTATGTATGTAGTAGAATCCAGGTTTGGTCCCTAGGGGAAAAAAAAAAAAACTTTTCTACAAAAGTTCAAAATATCCTTCCAGTCTTGACCCAAAGAAATTAGGTTATAAAACCCTGTGAAGAAGACACACAACACAGACAGCAATAAGTTTGTTTTATTTTTGCACCTTTATCTTAAAAATATATTTAAACAAGAAACAAAGATAATATCGAATCTCTCCATAAACTTTGTTGTGATATTTACAGCATTACATGGCAAGTAATATTCCATTATACACAAACTAAAGACTGTGCATTACTGTACTCTATCTTTAGGTAATTTCATAATATAGTACATAGAGCTTGAAGCTATGCAACATTTAAGCTTATAAAAGCTTGAGGAAAGAGGTACAACCTTTATCATAAGACTAGTTTTAAAAAGGTCTGGCCTTAATTCTTGGCTAGATTGTTTCACTGAAACCATTCTTTTGTTAAAGAAAAATGCCCTGTATTAGGGATGAGAATAAGGGTTTAAGTCACCAATGGATTCACTTAAACCATTAAAAAATAAAGAACCTTTATCATTAATTATTATTATTATAAATGTAGCACAACCACTGTTCAATCATGTAAACAACTAGCTATGAATTCTGTTCAACTCAAACTTAACAGGAAAGACAGTTGCTATAGTTTTAATAAATCAGAATGTTTTTCCTGTAAATTTAGCTCATTTTTGTAAACATTGTATAAATTTTATGATGTTAATTTAATCATACCTGGTTTTCATTTGCACGATGAGGAAAATGAGATTCTATTCCAATGGAGGAAACACCCACACACCCACACACATCTGCTCACATAGTCATACCCTTACATTGTCACACACTCACACATCACTAAGAGTAGAGACTACAGCAGCACTTGTGTCTCAAGTTATGGTGCACATGGTTGCAATAAGAATGCTAAAATGAGAATAAAATACCCAATATATATGTTTAAAAACCAGCTCAGGCCCCTAAGTGTCATTTAAACACTTCATGCTGAGCCAGAGGGGGTTCAATTCACAGAGCTCTCCAGGCGACAAACTCCACCTTCAATTGCCACTGACTGTCCTGCCACAGCACCAGGAGGAAGTCTTGAAATATGAGTCTGTGGGGGTAAAGATGATGAGAATGTTAGTAGGTCTACAGTCATTACAAAAAAAGAAAAAAGAAAATAACTTGATATGTCCATGATTCTTCTTATGATCTGAAACTTCTGTACATCAATAAGTAAAAATAACTAATATCAATAATAATCACTGGAATGTCACAAGTAAGTATATTATGGATAATCAAGATAAGATTAAAGGATGTTCAGTATAATTGTGAAGGGTCCTATATGAATGGGGAAGGATTTTTAAATATAATTCCACAAATATTAATTAACAGAGAGCCACTGAAGTGTTTTTAGTGGAAGGGGACATGATCATGAGGAAGTATAATATGAAGGATGAATTGATAGGGGAACAGACTAGAAAGGAAAGGGAAAGAGTTCTGGTGGACAGTAAGTACTTGGGTGATGACAGGAGTAATAAAAAAGCAGTAGATACAAGATATATTATAGAAATAAAGTCAATAGAACTTAACTACTAGCTGACTTTTCAGATGGACTCACTGAGATAAGAAACAGGGAAGGCTTTCTGCTCATACTACACAGACACATCCATCAATCCCTCAGGTCATAACAGCTTTAGCCTACAATCCCAAATACATGATCTCTTTATAATTCTCTGAGCCAAAAAAAAAATCCAAACTAAAACATTGAAACAGTGGTCAACATTTAAAATTAAAAAAAAAAACCCTATACAATAACTAATATACTTAGGAGATCAAAAATATACACAAGAAGCCAAGTATGCAATATTAAAGATCACAAACTATGAAAGTTAAACTTTTGGTATGCTATGATTTAGGTCCTGAGCTACAACTGTGGCAGCAGTTTGGGAGTTCCAAATAAACATGCCATTCAAAATTAAATTCAATAAACTTTTTTTAAGAATGGTACATATTTGTGATTTCATTAGTATAATTCCTGATGAGAAAACACCCCTCTAAAGCAGATCCATAACTGTTCTGCAACTTACAGTCTTAAAATCGCTTGGGGCACTGAAAAGATATGATCTGCTCTGGGTCAACACAATCATTATTTGTCAGAGGTAAAAAGTGAACTAAGGTCCTCCAGGCACATTTATTTCCCAAGCACTACCAAGCTAGTTATTAAAGATAAAAAGACTAAAACAAAACAGTATTTGCCCTTATATTCTGGTGGAGGATATAATATGAAAGCATACAAAAAAAATACAAAATGCTTTTCAAATAATTCAAATTAATTTTAGAAGTTAAAGCACTAAGATGGAAATATAGAAATGTTTAAAGTCATTTCTTGCTATGGCTCTTTTTGGACTCTATTCTTTATCTATGAAAATAGCAAACACTAATTTCACTTTGAAAGTCACCTTTAAGGCATCTCTTTGACAGATCTGGAGCATGTTATATATCTGCTTTTACCATTTCCACTAAGATGCAAGAAAAATTATCCTCGCACTTTCTTTCTGCCTGACTGTGGCAGTCTAGATTGAATAGGGGAATACAAGAGGTGACTGAACAAGCCATCATCTCATCTGTATGTGTGAATGTTTTCTAATTAATTTCTAAAGTATTTTTGGTGGGAATTTTGGAATGGAAATAGGACAAAAGTATATCCCAGCCATGTAGATTTGCTAGATCTTTTGAATTGAGCAAGTTCTTTAAAATTAATTTGGAATAGATTTGGATCTTTGAATATATAGGTCAGATTCTGAAATAGGAATTGTTATAGAATGAGACCATTTTGAAGAAGATTAAGGCAGAAGTATGATAGGTCTGAATTAATTTTAAAGCCTAGCATTCCTAGTTTGCAGTAAAAAGTTTTAATACTAGATACATGGTATTCCTAGGCTGATTTTTTTTTTTAAAGAGAAGCTCTAGTGTTGAATCCTCTAAATAAAAATGAGTTTTATGTCTGAAAAAAAGTCACCTTTGAGGGGTGGAGTCAAGATGGCCACGTGAAGGCAGCACTTCCCAGGAACTCCAATCCCTCAACGCCCCCCCCCCAAAAAAAGGATGGCTCTAATCAAGATTTAGAAGGGCAGAACCCACAGAAAGACTGAGTGATACATTTTCCCAATCCAAGATAACTTAGAAGTTCCACCAGGACTGGGGGGTTGGGAAAAAAGCCTCTGTGCAGCCCAGCCCAGCCCAGCCCAGAGATCACCAGCAACAGCTCGAAGGGGTGGTGATAGAACTCTGCGGTGAGTGGTGAGTGTGGAGTGAGGAGCACCCACAGAATCTGCAGCGAGAATCAGGAGAAAGCCGCCTGTACCCCAGAGCCGGTAAGGGAAGTCTGCAGAGATTGCTCTCCCTGGGATAGAACTCAGGTGTTTGCTTACACTCAGATACAAGTTGCAGTTTGGGCTTCCATACTAAATAACCAAGATGGATCTTTCCTTATAGCCCCAGGGCAGAGGGAAGTACAGGGACCATCTACATATCAAAGCACAGGCTAGAGAGCATAAGATCTTGGAGGAATAAAGGTTCCAGTGGGGTGTCCCCCCCAAAAAATCAATCCCAAATCCTTGGAAATGCTGTAAATTAGTCTTGGGTTGAGGAAAGGAGTAAACAACAGAAACAAAGAATCTGACCATAGAGAATTACTTTAGTCCCATGAAAAATCAAAACACATACTCAGATGACAACAAAATTGAAGCTTCTGTATCCAAAACCTCCAAGAGAAATAGAAAAATGGGCTCAGGCTATGGATGAGCTCAAAAAAAGACTTTGAAAAGCAATTAAGGGAGGTGGAGGAAAAATTGGGAGGAGAAATGAGAGCAATGCAGAAAAATCATGAAAACCAAATCAAAAGTTTGGTGAAAGATATACAAAAAAAAAAGTACTGAAGAAAATAATATGTTAAAAACCAGTTTAGGCCTAATAGAAAAAGCAAAACAAAAGGCAAATGAGAAGCATGCCTCTATCATTTATTACCTTGAGCAAGTAGCTTAAATTCTCTGAACATTATTTTCCTCATCTGTAAAATAAGGTGTATGGAATCTGGGTTGCCTCTTAAGTCTCTTTCAGCCCTAAGTCTATAATTTGATACTAAGATTCTCCAGTCTTATCAGACTTTCAACTAGGACATGATGTTTCTAGAATTCAGCAAATACATATTCTAGTTAATGATGGATTGCATTACATTGCACAAATGATTAGATATCTAAAGTTGCATTCACTTTGCTGTGAAAATACCTTTTTATATTTTTTCCTAGTAAAAAATGCAAGCATCTCCACACTTCTTATTAGGACCTTCTGAGAAATAGTTTTCAGTAGTTTAAAAGCATCTTCCAATTGGGGGGTGGAGAGAGGGAGGGAGAGAGGAAGACTGATTTTACACAGTTCAATGGAAGGAGAATGACAAATACTCAAACGATCAGCATAAAAAAATATATTAAAAGCACTTTGCCTGGATATCACCTTTTCATTCAAAAATTTCAAGGAGTAATTCACTTTCATCTGCAGGGTAGAAGGAAGATTTCATGAAGTTGCCATTTAAATTTGGTCTTCTGAGAAAGACTTCAGGCAAAGATGGAGGGAGAAAGGAGGACACAGACTCTAGTCATTTAGAGATATGAAGAATACCAGATATAGAACAGTGAATGGTTAAAAAGGGGTGGGGAGGTGCAGAGCAACTGAGTTTGGTTGGAGGTTAGGTGGCATAGTGGAAAAGTGATGAACTTGGAGTGTGGAAGAATGAATTCAAATACAATCTCATATTTTTACTAGGCTATGACTTCAGGAAATTCACTTAATCTCTTTCTCTCATTTATAAAATCGAGGATAATAATAGATTTTTCTGAGGATCAAATGAAATAATATTGTAATATATTTTGCAAATTTTAAAGTGACATATAAATTATATTTGTTATTATTGTTATTAATTTTAACATATGAAGGTTTAGGAGTTTGAAATATGATTCAGTAGCCAGACTGAATGGGTCAACTTCTGAAGTTTATAGGTTAGCTAAGCAGTGAATTGGATAGTCATGAAAGGTTTCTGAACATCTCTGTGAGGTGATCAAAATAAATCATTTTGAAGATTGTGTGGAAAGCAACTTAGGAAATGTAATCTTCGATGGCAGAGATTATTTCATTTTTAGCTTTGTCTCTCTAGCACAGTATCTGGCAATGCTTATTAGACTGAATTGAACAGGAGATAGACTAAAGATAATAAAACTGTTGTGCTAAAATTCTATCTTATTATGGTCTTCTCACTACTCCATCAGTCAGTATAATAAGCAGGTATATAAGTAGCCTGTGCAAGGTAACAATAACTAGGAAATAGAAACTTTTCTGGAGAGCAATTTGGAATTATTTCCAAAGGGCAACAAAAATGTGCATACCCTTTGATCTAGCAATACCACCATAGGGTCTATACCCTGAAGAGATTATGAAAAAGGGTAAAAACATCACTTGTACAAAAATATTCATGGCAGCCCTATTTGTGGTGACAAAGAATTGGAAATTAAGTGAATGTCCTTCAGTTGGGGAATGGCTTAACAAACTGTGGTATATGGGTTCTGGGAAAACTCAGAAAGATGTAAACTGGTTATTTTCCCCCTTTCAGGGGCAGAGCCATAAAAATTTTCTGAAATGGGTTTGGTCATATTCTAAAAATCATCTTTTAATAAAAGTTTTCCTTGTGGTATATGTATATCATGGAATACTATTGTTCTATTAGAAACCAGGAGGAATGGGAATTCAGGGAAGCATGGAAGGATTTGCATGAACTGATGCTGAGTGAGATGAGTAGAACCAGAAAAACACTGTACACCCTTACAGCAACATGGGGGTAATGATCAACCTTGATGGACTCACTCATTCCATCAGTGCAACAACCAGGGACAATTTGGGTCTGTCTGCAGTGGAGAATACCATCTTTATCCAGAGAAAGAATTGTGGGGTATGAACAAGACCAAAGACTATTACCTTCAAATTAGAAAAAAAAAAGCCATTGTCATATTATGTAATTTTGCTATCTCATACTTTATTTTTCTTCCTTAAGGATATGATATCTCTCTCATCACATTCAACTGAGATCAATGTATACCAGGGAAACAATGTAAAGACTAACAGACTGCCTTCTGTGGGGGGTGGGGGGAGGGAAGTAAGAATAGGGGGGAAAAATTGTAAAATTCAAAATAAATAAAATCCTTCAATATTTTTCCCTCAGTTGCTATTACTAGCTGTACCTCCACTCTATTTCTCCCCACTCTCATTTATTCTATTCTCTCTCTGTCCTTTCATCCTGGCCCTGTCCAAAAATGTACTGAATCTGAGTACCTTCTCCTTCGATCTTCCCTCTCTCTTCCATTGATCCTAGTTACAAAAGCAGTTATTCTATTCTACCAGAGAAAATGTTCTAATGAAAGGGAAAATGACTAAAAAAGGTAGCTTTGCACATCACAGAGAACAGAAAAGGCAATACCTCTAATTATGTAAAACCAAAATTGGGGATTTTCTGAAGATGAGGGTTGGTCGCTCAGCAGTGAGTTAGATGTTCTAAACTTTGAGCTTTTCTAGTTCATATTGCCCAAGAAAAACTTGTCAAGAGTCAAATATAGAATTTAATATTTATTTATAACTACAATGTAACCCATGTTACTAATCAATAATGTCATATGCATGGATTTTGAGGGCTACATGCAATCCATGAACTGAACACACCTGCTCTAAGGTGTACAGAAAAAGACAAAAGAACTTTTGATTTTATTCTAAGGTGAGATAAGCACACAGAAGGAAGAACACAAAACTAAATATGATCAAGTAGTGACTGGCTTGAAGTGGGTCAAAGTAGTTAAGAAAGAGAACTCAAACTAGGGTCACTTTGAGTAACAATAGAATCTGAATAAGGGGGAAGAGAAGGGCTAGTCTTTCAAATGGAACAAATAACAATGAATAAAAATCCAAAGGAAGGAAAAGCATAATAATGATAAGGAAGGAACAATGAGAATATTTTGGGAAATATTGGGAGAAAAGGATGGTCATAGGAGAAGTGGAGCTAGTTTTGAGTGCCAGAATAAGGGATTTGAACTTTAAGAAATTATAAAATAATCATGAACGAGAGAATATAGTCTAGATGCTTTTTTTGGGAGGGGGAGGTCTTTAAGAAATAACAATTTGGAAAATGAACTAGAAAGCTATTTCAGTCATAAAAGCATGAGAAAAGGACCCAAGCTAGAAACTGATAATGTTGAGAATGGAAAAAACAGAAAGACTTGAACAGAAAGCACCTGACGTTTCTATAGTTTTTCCAAGTTTCACAAAGTGTTAATCATAAAAACAAAAGAATAATTTATAGGACAGATAGATGGCAGACAACATAAAATGTATTGAATATTTATTAATTCTTACTCTGTGAAGCGTTATTCTTAGAGCTAAGGATACAAATATAAGCAAGTCAATCATTGCCCTCAAGAAGTTATATTCTAATGGGAGAAGACAGAACAAAATGAGAGACTGAAAAGCAGAAGGAAAGGTGAGGCAGAAGAGCAGTAGTTTATGGCTATAATGCAGGTGGCAAGGTTCAGAGATGTCTAGGAAGTGACTGGCTAATATAGGATGAAGAACAGGTTAGAACAAATCATTTATTGATTTTCTACCATACATTCAGTACCAATAGGATTTCACCAAGATTTTAAACCTAGGTGGCAAAAAAATGACGATGTTAAGAAAAAAAAAATTTAAATTATACAGGCAATAAAATCACGGGAAGGAAATAATGAATTTCTTTTGAGTTCTATGATTAAGTAAATTTAACAAGTATTAATATCTATCAGGGAAAAGGTTAGGGGTAGTTTGGGAATCACTTTATGTATATATGATCACTGACATAATGAAAGTGATAGGTAATGCAGTGCAATGAATGTGAGAGATCCAAGAATCAAGGACTAATTTAGGGGATCCCCATAGTTACTAGGTAGGAGAAGGAAGGTTATGAGTATAGGCAGGGTAAGAGCAATGGGAGACTGAAGAGGAGAACTGAGGTACTGTTACAGGATAGTGGATTTCTAATTAGTAATTATTTTAAGCAAATATGTTCATTAGTTTCAAATGTTGTAGAGAAATCAAGGAGAATATGGACTTGAGAATATGCCATGAAAATGAGAAAAAAAGTTATTAGCAATCTTCAAAAACAGATTTTACAAAATGAGAACAGAAGGCACATATCAAGTAGTTAAAGCAGGACATTAATAAATACTATTTCAATTGATTAGCCAAATCCTACAAAATAGCAAATATTCCCTACACTCTCTTAATCATACCAGCCAAGGGCAGACTGTCCAAATTCTTCTGTTGTACCAAAATATTCCATCAATAACAACTACAAACATACTGGTGTCAACTTTATGAAACTATTTGATATTTGTAAGCCCTAAGGAAAGTGTTTGATCATTTGCTAACTATATGTGGCTACTTCAATACATCCATGAAGTCATTGGTATGTGTAATTACTTCAATGATAGAAATCACAACTCTTCCATATTACTTTATATTAATTTGTTATTTTTGTCTTTTCCTTTTCATAATGAGGATTTTTCCACCATTCAAGAAGTCTTTTACTATTTCATGAATCCCAGTGTAACACCCAAGTCATGAATCTGTGATTCTTCACTTTTACTACATGATCAATACATATTCTATTCTTGTCACACATATCACAGATGATGTGTTACACTTCTTATACACAAACTATTAAGAGAAATGTGCTATGACCTACTTATACTCACACAATGCAACTTTCTATCACCCTTTGGATTCTTTAGTAATTATGTGGTTACATAAATCCTTTAATATTTATTGGGGAATTACATCTACTTTTTTAAAAAATCCTACTTCTTAGATGGAAGTCATTGTTATTTTCATGCACTCATGAAATACATCTTTTCATTGTCCTTTGGGATACCTACAAGTCTGGTCCTTAATAGATTGAATTCTTACCTAAATATCATAACTGGAATATGAGTGATTTGTATTAAAAAGATGAACATTAGCAATAGGGAACAGCTTGGGATTGTTTATCTATAGCTAATATAGCTAATTTGAGTGTAGTTATTTTGGATAATATTCAGAAGTATTATAGAATGAAGAACTATATGTGGCTCTAAAAGAAATACTGCTAATATTAATTACTTTTAACAAATAAGTTAAATTTCTGCTTTCAAATATTCTTCAGAATTATGAACAAAAAAAGCAAATATGATATAACAGCAAAATCACTGAGTTAGCTCTCAGAAGACATGATTCTTTAAAACTAGGCTGGACAAATCACCTCAATTCTCTAGGTTTGAGCTGTTTTCATCTGAAAAAAAGAGAGGTCTGGATTAGATGATCTCCAAGGTTTCTTCCATTTAAAAATTCTATAGCTCTCTATATGGTAGGGGAGAGGGAAATAGTGTGTTTTTGTTTTTAATGTTTCTAGCTATGGTAATCCTCCATTGACACTGTAAATTCTAGATGACATGTGTGTAAGTCAATCAATCTAGTAATCAAGCAAGGGACAGACAGAAAATTCCTGAAAATCAAATAATAGCACACATTTTAAAAATTGTTAGGTTACATAACATTGCCTTGAATCCATATGCATCACTGATAAAGGGCTTAAAATACTTGGCTTGTTTATCATTCCAAGATCTCTTTGAAATAAAGTAGAAGCAAATTCTTCATTCCATAAAACAGAGACCCATGGCATGGAAAATTTATACGAGGTATCATAATCATATAAAATGATATGTCTCATACCTGTAGATACTTGGGCCAGTATCCAGGCCACTAGAGTAAGTTACATTGTTAAAATGATGTCTAATCCAAAATTAAAATAATATGAAAAACCTAAAAAAATTGTATTGGTATAGTTCTTTCCACCATGTCTTACTTTAGGCCACAATGTGAAACATGTTCTGAGAGCTGTAGCTAATAGAGAGCTACAACAAGAGTCAGGAATTTGAAATTTGAATTATTAAAAATTTTATTTATTTAAGGCAATGGAGTTAAGTGACTTGCCCAAGGTTACACAGCTAGGTAATTATTAAGTATCTGAGGTTAGATTTGAACTCAGGTCCTCCTGACTCCAGGGCCGGTGCTCTATCTACTGCACCAACTAGCCACCCCCTGAAATTTGCATTTGAAACCTGCCTCTGACACTTGCTAGCTACGACAATTAAGTCGGTTACCCATTCAGAGCTACCCTCATTTGTAATATGGAGAAGACTTGTAGCACCTAACCTCTTGGAGATATGAAGTTCAAATGACAGAATGTATTTACTGAATCTGGAGTGAAAAGACTGTATTTAGAATTTGCCTTACTCCCTGTTACCTTGGGCAAGTTAACTTCTTTAGGCCTTAGTTTCCTCATATCTAAACAGTGTTGAATTATATGGCTTCTGGATCTCCTTGAAGCTCTTGATCTGTGACTCTATGTCAGCTCTTATTATGAATCTATTTTATTTATTTTTACTATATTGTTTTAAAAAGCAAACACTATTTTCCTCCTGTCCTGTTAAATCAACAGCAACCTAAAATTTAAAATCTGAGTTCAGTCGACAATCAGAAATAACAGACTGAGGAATTGACTCCATATTATAATCATCTTGTTTGTAGTTCCTATATCCATTTCAAAACATGCACTACTCAGTCCAACATCATGTTAGCAACTATGGCAAATGGTAAATGGTGAAGAAGCAGAAGAAAACCTTTTTAGCAAGATAGAATACTAAATGACATAATGCAGACTCTTTAAAAGGTAAAAACCTTTGTATGTTATTTGTATCAAAAGTCACAGCCAAATATTCCTAAAATGAAGTTATAATTAATCTTCCTGATGTCTGATGAAAAGAGTATGTTGTTTTAGGGTCAGAACAACTTTTTATGACTTCTTTCCATTACACCTTGTTCTACTTTTAAGTCAACAAAGAAAATGTACCTTTTGGCTTAACAAGACACTTGAAAGCTCCATGAAAGAAGAGACTATGTTTAGTTCAATAGATACTTATTAAGTGCCTATAATGCAGAAGGCAATTAAAGGGCAGCTAGCATAAATAAGACATAGTACATGCCTTCAAGGAGTGTGAAACCTATAGAAATTTAAAATATAAGGTGTGCATATAATTAACTAAAATGCACAGTAAAGATAAACTTCATAAATCTCATAGTATCTAATACAAGTTTGAGCATTATGAAATAATCCATAAATCTGTGGGTGAAGTAATGATCATAGTTAAGATACAAAATAGAGCTGCACACCCTATAAGGTCAAAACAGATACAAGATTTAGACATAAAAGGTAATATTATAAGCCAATCAGGATATCATGGAATAGTTTACCTGAAAGATCTATGGAAAGGGAGGCATCTTATGACCAAAGAAGAGATAGAGAACTTTATAAAAAAACCAAACTGGATAATTTTGAGTACATTAAATTAAAAAGTTTTGCACATACAAAGTCACTGCAACTAAGATTAGAAGGAATGTAATAAGCAGGGAAATAATTTTTACAACTAGTGGTGCTGAAAAAGGACTCATTTCTAAAATATATAGAGAACTGGATGAAATTTATTAAAAAACCAGTCATTCCTCAATTGATAAATGGTCAAATGATATAGAAAGGCAATTCTCATATGAAGAAATCCAAGCTATATACATCCCTATGAAAAATTGCTCTAAATTATTACTGATTAGAGAAATGCAAATTAAACATCTCTGTACCACTTCACACCTCTCAGATTGGCCAATATGACTAGAAAGGACAATGATAAATGTTGGAGGGAGAAATGTGGAAATATGGGGAAATGCATTGTTGATGGAGTTGTGAACTGATCCAACATTTTGGGAGAGCAAAATTGGAATTATGCCCAAAGGGTAATAAAACTGTGCATAGCCTTTGATCCAGCAATACCACTACTGGGATTGTATTCTGAAGAGATCGTCAAAAGAGATAAAAATCTCACATGAACAAAAATATTTATAGCAGCCCTTTTCAGAGTCACAAAGAATTGGAAATGCAGGGATTGCCAACAATTGGAGAATGGCCGAACAAATTATGATATATGTATGTGATGGTGTTTCAGAAGAGCCTGGAAGGACTTGCATGAATTGATGCCTAGTGAAATGAGCAGAACCAGAAGAACATTACATGATTAACTATGATGGACTTACTCATTTCAGCAGTAAAATAATCAAAGACAATTTCAAAAGACTTGTGATGGCAAATACTATCCATATCCAGAGAAGGAACTGTGGAGTTTAAATGAAGACCAAAGCTTATAATCTTCAATTTTTAAAAAGCTGTCTTAGGTATTATGCCATTTTTTTCCCTCCTTAATGATGTCTTTCTTCTAATTGGATTTGATTCTTCTATCACAACAGGATCAATTTTGATCTATTGTCTAGCCTATCAAATTGCTTTATGTCAGGGGGAGGAAGAAAAATGTAAAACTTAAAATGTTACAAAAAATGAATGGTAAAAACTACTGTTGCATATATAGTAGGAAAAATAAATTAAATATTTTTTAAAAAAAGAAAAAGAGCTGCAATTTCAATGGTATAGAAAACCCTTAATTGAGGAAATTCCTTTGAACAATGCAGGCTGACAGTTTTTCTTTAGCTTGTACTCTTTGAAAACTGTCTAGAACACTGAGAAGTTAACTTTGTGCACAGACATATAATCAGTATTTGCCAGAGCTGGGACTGGAACCCAGGTCTCTTTGGTTTCAAAGTCAGTTCTCTTTTTACTATACCTAAATGTTTCTCAGGTTTCACTAAGACTCTTTAGTATATTGAGTCCTGGAACTAGCCCCTTCTAAAGAAATAGGCTAATTTGGATTTGGCTATGCAAATATACAAAATAAGCTACTTCTGGATGTCTACATTAATTCCTATAGTTAATTATATCTAGGAGAGAATAGGAAAACTACTTCAGGAAAACTTTTTAAAAAAAGATTTTATTCATTTTGAGTTTTGTAATCCCCCCCCATTCTTGCTTCCTTCCCCCCACCCCCCACAGAAGGCATTCTATTAGTCTTTACATTGGTTCCATGTTATACATTGATCACAGTTGAATGTGATGACAGAGAAATCATATCCTTAAGGAAGAAAAATAAGTATGATATAGTAAAATTACATACTAATAATAAGTTTTTCTTTCTAATTTGAAGATAATAGTCTTTGGTCTTTGTTCAAAGTCCATAATTCTTTCTCTGGATACAGATGGTATTCTCCATTGCAGATAGCCCAAAATTTTCCCTGGTTGTTGCACTGAAGGGATGAGCAAGTCCATCAAGGTTGATCATTACCCCCATGTTGCTGCTAGGGTGTATAGTTTTTTTCTGGTTCTGCTCATCTTGCTCAGCATCAGTTCATGCAAATCTCTCCAGGCTTCCCTGAATTCCCATCCCTCCTGGTTTCTAACAGAACAATAGTGTTCCATGACATACATATACCACAAGGAAAACTATTTTTTTAAAGATGACTTTTAGAATATGATCAAACCCATCTCAGAAAATTTTTATGGCTCTGCCCCTGAAAGGGGGAAAATAATCAGTTTACATCTTCCTGAGTTTTCCCAGAACCTAGTTTATCTATCTAATAGAGGCAGCTAGGTAATAAAGTGAAAAGAAAGCTAGGTCAAGAAGATCTGAGTTCAAAATTAGCCTCAGGTACTTATTAGCTATGTGACTCTGGAGCTCATTCCATCTCTGCTTGAGTCAGTTTCCTTCTCTATAACCTGATATAATAATTACACTTGCATTCGAGGATAATTGTGAGGATTAAATAAGAAAATATTTGCAAATTGCTTTGTAAACCTCAAAGCACTATATAATTACTAGCTATTATTATAATAAAGTTAATTTGATTAGTCAATGAAGCTATGTGGGTGATGGTGGTGGTAGGTGCATTTCAAGGAGAGAGAAGCATTAAGTACAAGTTGCAAAAAAGGAAAAATTTCCATTATTTACCAATCTTTCTTGCTTGCTCCAAATTTCAGATTTGAAGCTAGGAAAAAAGTGTAAGGACAAATGCAATGAAAAATAAAATCATTAAAGTTTAGAGTACAAAGGTACTATATATATGAAATAATCTAATCACCTCGTTTTTTATATGAAGAAACTAGATTGGTCAGAAAATTTACATGACTTGTGCAGGATCACTGAGTTGCTTAGTGGCATAACTAGGACTAGAAATTATGTTCTGGTTATCAGTCTTATTTTTTTCCTACTACAGCACAGTCTCTGTCTGTCCTTCTCTCTCATAAATTTTCTCTTAAATATGGATTGTGTCTGGATTGTATAAAGGAACTATGAAGATGTGTAAAAAAGGCATACAAAGTCAATGAAGTTTTAAAAAGATTAGTTTGACATAATGTAGATAAAACAATCAGCTGACTAAATTTTCTTTTTTGCTTTTTAACAAATCTCAAAGATTTTAAATGGTATACTATATTCTTTTAAATGCTCTCTTCCCTAGATATTACCAAAAGAAAGTAATATCAGTCTTTAAATTGGCTATTTAGAGATAAATTAGCCAATGTTAGATATATAAAAGCCAACTTTCTAATTCTAAATATCCCCAAAATGATTCATTATTTCTGCTTCTACAATATACAAATTTCACAAATTATCACAGGCTCAGAGTATTTACAGCTAGAAGAAATTTCAAGATCACCTAGCCCAGAGTTATCAAATATGAGCCAGAACTAGATTAAAATGCAATTGGGAAATACTTTAAAATTTTTTTAAAAGATCATAGATAAGGTTAATATGTAGTTTTTCCAGGTCTATAAGTGGCCTGAAGTGATCCTTATGTACAGTCTTGTAAACCCTATTTCTATTTCAGTTTGATACCACTTACCCAAGTCCACCATTTTTCAGATGTGGAAGGTGAGACCTAGAGAGGACTAAGATCATAGAGATTTAGTATTCTTTTAGTATTTTATGAAAATTTGTCTCTAATCTAAATGTACTTTTAATATTTTAATAATTAATAATTTAACCTCTCCTTATCTCAGACAACTAAAATTTATTTAAGTTACAGATTGGCTGCAATCTGTTTTGGAGTGGAGAGTTCTTTCACTAATGAAAACACAGTTCCTTGTTGTATTGTCATATATAATTGAAGTTGTGTTATCCAACATGCTGAAAACAGATGGTTATACCTCTGCTGGCTGAAGTGTAAAGAAGGATACCCACTTAGTAATGATCATGTGATTATGGCACAAAAAAATCCACAGTCTTTTCCTTTTTTACTAGGGTAAGGAGCTCCTTGGTCGCTGCTACTTCAGTAAGGTTTCATTCCCTTTCTCAGATCAAAAAAATTGACCTGAAATAGCATGGATGCCATTTCCAGATAGCTGTAAGCTCTAGCTTCCAATGCTAGGGAAGATATTATTTGTGAGACTAAGAAATTGGTCATTTCTAAAGCTTTTGAGTCATTTCTAAAGCTTTTGAGTGGCTGAGCTGTTAGACAATATACCTTTGACAATACCTTGAAAAAATGTACTTTTGATTTTAAAAGTAATAAACAGCCCATGACCTATCAATGTTTAAAACATTATAAATGGGGAAACAACTGTTTGTATAATTGACTACTTCCTGAGAATTCTGGTTTAGTGTCAGAGAAGAATTTGGGGTGGAAAATAAAAATCATCAACAAATTTTTAAAGAAAACTTTCCTTGTCAAAATTGTCTGTCTGCAGTCTTTTTATTGATCTGACATGTGTAATGACAAAGTATTTTTACAAGAACCATTTTGTTTCACAGAATGCCTTCCTCAACTCAGTCAAAACAAATATTTATAAGTTTTCAACAAATTTGACTGCAAAAAGTACCTGACTCAGTTTGTTTTCCTGTAATACTGCATCTCTTACAAGTTGTCATATTTAGGAAAGGATTTTAGAGACTCCATGTCTACTTAGTAACTGCTGGTGTGTGTGTGTGTGTGTGTGTGTGTGTGTGTGTGTGTGTGTGTATATGTATATATATATATATATATATAAAATGAAATTTTGACTTCCTAAGGATCCTAAAATACAGAGCAATAGTAAAAAATCAAAATATAAATGTGAGAGATTCTGCATGAAAATCATTTTCCTGTATCACCACAGAGTCATTGATCTGGCTAGAACTAGACTTTCATCAGATTACACTTAGAGCAATCTGTAATGATAAGTATGTATGTATGAATGTATGCATGTATGTGTATATGTTTGGTCTTAGATATACACACATATCTGCTATGAAAACAATTTATTTCTCTGCTTAATTTTGTACAAAGTATTTGGTTCAATGTAAAAGGATTCAGGTCCTCTAAGAAAGATACTATAGAAGAATTGTGAACTGATCCAAATTTTCTGGAGAGCAATTTAGAATTATGCTCAAAAGGCAATAAAAATGTGTATACTCTTTGATCCAACAATGCCCTTACTAAGTCTATATCTTGAAGAGATCATGAAAAATCCCACACATACAAAAATATTCATAGCAATTCTTTTCATGGTGGCAAAGAATTAGAAATTGAGGGCATGCCTAAGAATTAGGGAATGGTTGAACAAGTTGTGGTACATGTATGTGATGACACTACTGTTCTATAAGAAATCATGAGGGAAGGAACTTCAGAAAAGCCTGAGTGAAATGAGCAGAACCAGAAGGGCATTAGACACACCAACAAAAATGTGGGGGTGATGATCAACCATGATGGACTCAAAATAATCAAAGAGAATTTTAAAAGACTTGTGATGGAAAATACTATCCATATCCAGAGAAGGAATTTTTTGGAGTTTAAATGAAGACCAAAGCTTATTATCTACAATTTTAAAAAAAACTGTCTCATGTATTATGTCCTTTATTTCTCTAAAGTTTTCTTTCTTCTGTTTGGATTTGATTCTTCTCTCACAACATGATCAATATGGATCTATGTTTTTGTATGATTAAAAATGTAGAGCCTATATCAGATTGTTTTCTGTTGGGGAGGGGGGAGGTAAGGGAGGGAGGGAAAAATGTAAAACTCAAAACCTTGCTAAAAAAATTAGTAAAAACTACCATTGCATGTACTTGGAAAAGCAAATAACTAAAATATTTTTTTAAAAAGAAAGCTGCTATGGAATCAAAGACAATTTAAGTGATAAGGTCATTGCTAGTAGTAGCAGGTTATTGGGAAGTAGTTAAATATTGTATAAAAATTAAATTGCTTTCAGTTCTAAGTAAAGTAAAAAAAAAAAAAGGAAATGGGAGTTTGAGGAATATCCCTCTCATATCCTCAAAAGAAAGTTAAAATCAAAGGCAAACAAACAGACAAACCAGTCATGAGGGTCTTTATATTGTCAATGGCATTAAGTCATTATGAAGTGCTCTCTCTCTTTTTTTTTTTACAATGTGTGAAGAAAGGAAGCAGAAAGCCCAGGCACTAATACACTGTTAGTAGACCTCTAAATTCTTCTAATCAATCTATGAAACAGTTTGCAATTATGTCAGAAAAGCCACCAAACTGTCCACTGCCTCTGATCCAGAGTTCCTACTGGGCATGCGCAGAAGGAGATTAAAATACCAAAATAAAATAGAATGAGAAAAATATACATGATGATCATAATGTAAATGGAAAGAATTCTAAAACGAAGTCAAGTGCCAAATAATTTTTAATCAACAATCTTGGTCCTGGAAAAGAGGTAGAAGACTACAGATACAGAACACCACATATGTTGTCAGATGTTATTACTGTGTGGGTTAGTTGTTTGTCTTTATTATAAACCTATTTGGATGCAGAATGTAGAAATCCTGAAATGGCTGTGATATAAATTCAAAAGGCATCAATAAAACCTACCTATTTTTATTTCAAGAAAGGAAGATAGGAACACAAGAAGGAAGGAAGGAAGGAAGGAAGGAAGGAAGGAAGGAAGGAAGGAAGGAAGGAAGGAAGGAACTCTGCATTGCAAAGAAAAAATTATCCCTCTTATTGACCATGGGGATTTGTATAGCAACTGGCACAGCATTTTTGGCACGTAGCACAGTGTGTATGTATTTTTATGTGTAATAAATGCTTCTTGAAACAAATAAACCTACTTTGGGTAAGAAAAAAATGTGTCCGATTGCTAAAAGATAAATTTCCTAAGGTCAGTTTGATGCTTAAAAAGTACTGAGAATGGGCAAACTTTTGGAAAAAGTTTTTGATTCCAAGATAAAAGTTCAAGGAAGGTAGACAAGAAAGTTAAGGATTACTGGGAAAAGTACCAAATTCCACTCAGAGTAAGTTTTTTTTTAAAAATACCTGAAATATAATTTTTAAAGAAATTATTTAAAAATTAAACTCTTTTTGAGAATAGGACTATTTTAAAAAACAAGGAGGGAAAAATTCACAATAATAAAACTGTAGGGAGGTCTAGTGAAAAAATGGCACATATGACTCAGGCAAAGTCATTACTTGTTAATGGCTAAAGCATCATTTTAAACTAGCTAGAGAATATCTAATGGGGCTCAGTTTTTTCAGGGAAAAATAAATATCTTTAATGACTGAATTTGTAAAACTAAAGTTATAATAATAATGGCATAATTTTAAAGGGCCTGGAGAGTAATACAAATAATAATAATAATTCAATCCAGAAAGGTAGACAGTTAGAACCTCTGCAGAGAAGTCATTGAAAATATTCTGCCAGGGAATATTTCCAGGTACCAAAGACACAAGGGAGCGAAGATAGGTGGTCATTTCCAGAGGCTAAAGACCTGTCTATATATGTTCCATAGTACTTTCTAATACCATTTGCATTCATTGCTTCAAAGTCAATGATGAAATGGATGTATCAATTTTAAACAGCAGGAATGGCATACCAACACCATACATATCAAGAACTGAGGATAGAGGAGCGAAATGAACATAGAGGTTTTTGAATCTTCTTTGTTTAAAGCTTATCTGCCATTCCATATACCATATTTAGAAATAAGATTATTCATTGATGAAAATTAATTAAATTCAAAATTAAGAAATTCAAAAGGACAAATGGAGGTGGAAGGGGCTACCCATATAGCCAAGCCTTCTTTGGCTAATACTTCATTTTCCTTGAGTATGTCATCATTTAAAGAAGAGTAGAAGTAACCTATCTAGGCATTTGATTTAAATAATTCCTGAGTAACACATTTAAAATGATTTGAAAAAAGCCAACATGTTAACAAATATAACATGAAATTTCAGCAAATAAAACAAAAAACCAACATCCCTAGATTGTGCAAGTTTATGATATCTAGCTAAGGCACAGGTTTGTTAAGACTTGTACCTACATTTTCCTGTCTTATCTCGTACTATTCTCTTTCATAAACTTTACATTTCTAGCATTGAAAAAAATACTAATAATTATTTGAAAACTGAAAAATAAAGCATATTGTTAACATAGGAAATAAGTAGGTATCATGCTTGTAGTCAACCACTCATGGTCTCTTATTAAAATTCAAACATAAAACAAGAGAGAAAATCTATCTAAATTCCTAAAAGCCAAGACTTTAGAATTTTCTGGTACAGGCAATATCATTTATAATAATAAAGAACTGATTGTCTCAAATACTTGGAATGGTCTATTTCAGTTATCTAAATTTTATGGTTAATAGGGAGTTAAACTGTAAAGTCTGGTTGCCAAATATTATTGCTGAAAATTTTTCTGAATTACATTGGGTTGTACTTCTACCAAGAATGGTACATCTGTTATATGACACTTTACTGATTGCAAACCACTTTACTTATAGAAATCCTAAAAGTCCAATGTTCAGAATATTATTAGATCCACTTGAAAGGTAATGTGGTTTGGGTCAAAGAAAGGTTAAATGGAATAATTGAAATAGTATTGAACTTTGGATCAAGTAATTTCAGTTTGATTCCTTCTCAGAAAGTCATAGCCTCTTAATGTCTTAGTTAACTTATTTGTAAAATAGAGAAGAAAACACATAAAATGCTATTAAAAGCCTCAGAAAGATTAAATGTACCCACTGAAAAAAGTCATAAATTTACAACAGGTGATTCTGACACTTACTGAGTGACAAAAGTCATTTTCTATACTTCCACTTTAGTTTCTGCTTTGTAAAATGGAGATCTCTGTAACACTTGTTGTGGAGTAAATACTATTTAAGTTAGAAAGTGATATATAAATATGATGAATTGCCATCATTTACAAAGTCTAGTTAGTGACAAAGTAAAGCTCAAAATTAGGCCTTCTGACCCTAAATGCAATGTTCTTTCCACGTTTCAATATTCTTTTGCCCTTAAACTTTTTCATCTGACTTAACTGTGGTTAGAGACACAGACGATAAGGGAGACTAGGTTAAACCCCAGGCATTGGCTTAAAAATATTTTTTGTCTTGTATTATGAAATTCTTGATAAAAATTTGTTTTCTCAAGAAAAGATTCTTCCTTCTTAAAGAGGATTACAGAAATATTCTGGTTAGGTGAGGGTTCTATTAAATTAGATTCCATTTTTTCAACATTTTAGTTTAATGCCACAAATAACCATTAGTGAAGATGTTATCAGGTTTTATGGTTTTTCATTGGGAATACATGCAACCAAAAGTAGGAAAACATTAATTTTTTACTCCAAAGGAAGAAAAATATGTTTTCAAGTAGTTTGGACTAAGATAAGTAAATAGCAAAGTTTTTTAATAAAACCCTCATTCCAAATTGGAATTTTCTGCCTTTCCAACAATGCAACTGACAGGATAGTCCAAACATGACAGCTCAAAAGTATAAAAGTAAATTGCCAGGGGTGGCTAGGTGGCGTAGTGGATAAAGCACCTGCCTTGGAGTCAGGAGTACCTGGATTCAAATCGGGTCTCAGACACTTAATAATTACCTAGCCGTGTGGCCTTGGGCAAGCCACTTAACCCCATTTGCCTTGCAAAAAAAAAAAAAAAAAGGTTGTTTTTCCACTATCTATAATATTGCTTTGTTTATAGCACATCAAAAGTAGAGTTTATAACCACTATAAAGAAACTTTAATCTTTATTAAAGAAGAAGCAGAATGGGCATACCATAGATAATATTTTAAAAGCACAGATAAGACATAAAGATATGCTTTTTAATATCGACACCTTAATTTAATGATATTGAATAAAAACTTATCAGTCTTCTTCAGAGACACCCCATGCTTTTTAATCAGTAAGTAATCTTGCAAATAATTCCCCTTTACTATGTAGATAACAAATACATTCCAAACCAGAGTTCATAACTTGCATAAAGTTAGATGACTGCTAGTGAGTCAGAGTAAGACACTCATTTCACAATTAGTTCACTACTACATTAATACAAAACAAACTGCACTGAAAATGCTTAATTCATCTGAGAATTACAACTACTTTATAGGGCAGTGAGGTGGTGTAGTTGATAGAGCACTGGAGTCAAGAGGACCTGGAGTCAAATCCAACCTCAGACACTTGACACATTCTAGCCATGTGACCTTGGGCAAGTCACTTAACCCTGTCTCCCATCCAGGACCATCTCCTGTTGTTCTGATCCTTTCTTTGGCCATTGAACCCAGATGGTTCTGTAGCAGAAAGTGAGACTGGTGACTTAGCACAGCACCCCCCTCACTCAAATCCAATTCGTGTGCCTGTCAGGGCACCACCTCCCTGATGGCATGGTCTTCTTTAAGAATAAAGGACAAGGGGGTGGCTAGGTGGTGCAGTGGATAGAGCACTGGCCTTGAAGTCAGGAGTACCTGAGTTCAAATCCAGTCTCAGACACTTAATAATTACCTAGCTGTGTGGCCTCGGGCAAGCCACTTAACCCCCATTGCCTTGCAAAAACTTTAAAAAAAAAGGGAAAAAAAAGAATGAAGGCCAAAACAACAACAACAATTACTATAATACTTATAAAGCTTGGAGATGATATATGATTTACAATTTGGGGTATTTGAATTACCTTTGCTATCTCCACATCTTGACAAACAGGAGAAGCAAAAGACAATCCACAAGATAATCACTTTGTACTTGGAGCAAAGCATGTTACTGTGATTATTGGAGGTATACTTTTCTCATGATATGGTATAATTAATTTCCTGCATAATGCATACTGGTGCACATATTCTCAATCTGCCAAAATTTTAGATGCAGAAAATATAATAAGGATTACTTTATAACACTGAGCTCACATATATAAGGTAGCATTATACAATTAGGCTCTCACACATAGTGAGTAATAAAATACCCAAGAGATCATAGGCATGTACAGAATATATGAAGGAGATATCAGAAGCAGATCATTATCAAGAAATATTTAAGTGTTACCTATGTGCTAGCCACTGACTTGAGGGCTAGAGATACAAAAATACAGTCCCTGACAACAAGGAATTCAAATTCTAATGGGAGAGTCAAACCAACAACTATGTACAGAGAAGATTTGAATAGTAGAAACAAGACACAACCTCAGAAGGAAAACACTAGCAATGGGAAAGGGTTGAAAAACATGGCAACTGTGTGAAATGAAGAGAAGGGGATGCATATCAGAGACATTGTTGGTGATAGTAACTAATTTATCTAAAATATTCTCTGATTAAAAAAGTTTCAAGTTTGTAAAGATATAAAAAATTGTATTTTTTTTAAATGAAGCATTTGGTTATTTTGGATTCTGTGAGAAAGAAAGGATAAGATATTTCCTGTGATTCCCATGATTTCTCAAAACTCCAAAACAGAAAATATAAATTAAAAATAAGGCAACTATAGATACCTACATGGTCTAGGACACTCAGAATCTAAAACCTCTTACAACAAAGCCCAACCTCAAACCCCAATCCCTCCTCCCTTCTATTGTTATGAACACCTTGAATCTAAGCTGTGAAAGTTTATCAGGTTCATGACAGAAAGCTGGCATTTACAACCACAAGGTATCAGCATTACAAAGATTTGAACTATTGGTGCTGGAGTGGACAAAGTCATAGCACCAGTGCAGAATTGCTATGACCTATTGGATCCTATGTGGATAAAACTTTGCCACCAGCATGGCTGAACTTTGGAACTTTCAGTGCCAGAGTGAACAGACGCATGGAACTAGCACAACAATTCTAATAACTATAAAAAGAAAGGACAAAATATCCAGCTGGGGTCAATGCTGACCATCCAAAGTAACTTAGGGCAGAGATCTTGGTGATACAGAGGACCCTGTGAAATATGAGGAAACTATTGACCCACAACACCTTGTACCTGAATACCTCAAAAGAGAAATTAGAATTATATGAGCAGAATGGCATAATAATGGATAGAACAGAAAACCTGGAATCTATAATGGCAAGTATCACCAAAGAAACAAAAGAAAGTAATAAATTGAGAAAATAAATACACAGAAGTGAAAAACAATCTAGAAGAGAAGAAAAAAACAATAATATTAAAGGATCATGAGTCTCCCAGAAGAACATAATAGGACAAAAAAAATAAACAATTGAAATAATTCACAGATCACCTCCACAAAAACCAAAACACAACAAAACAAAACCTAAGGTTACAAACTCAAGGCACAAGGCATTAAATATAACAATTCAATTCAGAAACAAGTTCTTCAAGTGAGGAGAAGGACCTTCAAATACAAAGGAAAGGAAATTCAAACAAAGCAAGACTACTCTTTGCCCACCAAAAAAAAAAAAGGAGAGAATGGAATACTGTTTTCCAAAATGGTAGTGGAGCTCAGGATGGATATATTCATATTAGTATGATCTATTCTACCAGAGGTTTTTTTTTGTTGTTCAGTCTTTTTGTCAGTCATTCTGACTCTTAATGACTCCATTTGAGTTTTCTTGGCAAGGTTCCTGGAGTGACTTGCCATTTCCTTCTCCCCTCATCTTATAGAAGAGGAAACTGAAGCAATAGAGTTAAATGACTTGCCCAGGGTCACACAGTTAAGTGTCTGAGCTCAGATTTGAATTCAGAAAGATGAGTCTTCCTGACTCCAGGATTTGTACTTCCTTCACTGTGCCATCTAGCTGCCCCAAAGCTTAATTAAACTTAACAATGTGAAAAAAGAAATTATTTACCTTTGAAACACCCCATATCAGAAACATAGGTATGAAAAAAGGAAGTAGTCAAAGCTAGCAACAGCAACAGAATGAAGCAGAAAGACTAATAAAAAATGTGTATATAAATATATATATATATATATATGTATATAAATACACACACACACACACACACACATATACATGACAAGGGTTAAGGCAGAAGTCTGGAGAAGCTAATAGGGAAGGGTCAAGCATGGGGCTCTAAGGATAAAATCTGGCAACACATGCCCCATAGGTGAATCAATTGCTTTTGTTTTGTTTTAGATGAAGCTGTTTAACAACCTGGGAGGATACATGAAAAGTGAAGAAAGGTGTAAGGGGATTGAGAGGAATGTATGATATTCCTAGTCAAATAGGGTGCTAGTAATGAGAAGAATCCTATCGGCTTAGAAAAAGAATACCCTACAGGGGGGAGAGGATGAGGAGGTAGAAGAAAGTATTGAAAAGGAAGAGAAAAGGAAGGTGTTCTTGCTTTTTTTGATAAATGCTCCTAGATATGAAGAGAGATGATCTGTGAAGGGAGATGGAGACGAAATGTAGTGTGGAGGATTTGGTACAACTCCTCTAGGTTCCTGGGGCCGGGGACTTGGGGGTGGGGTATAAGAGAGAATGGGCCAATGTAGGGAATTTTGAGGCAGATGGAGAAAATTAAGTAACCAAAGGAGAGTATTTAGGTAAGTGGTAGATTGCACTATCAAATGGGGAAAGGACCCAACAATTGCTCTGAGAGTAGAACTCAATGAAAAACTGTACTACACAGAGCAAGCTCTATAGGGTAGTGTGAGAAACCACCCAAAGGGGAGAACCTAGAATGAACACACTGGAAATTTGAATTGCATGACAAATAGAGAAAAAAGAGAAAGACCATGTAAGTGTAGGAAGTTATGAATGAGAGAACAAGTGTTTTGAGTAGACAGAGAGTATAGGTAATTTAAGGGTGAAAGAAATCCTTTTTTTGGGGGATGCAAAAAATGAAATTTCTAAAACTAATGAAGAGGACTACCTAAAGAGGAAGAGAGGAAGAAAAATTCTATTTGACAGAAAAAGCAAAAAAAGAAAACAGAACTATATAGCCAGATAAAAGCAGGAATTTCAGTTATGCTTTCTGAAAAAGCAAAAGCAAACATTCAAAAAATGAAATGGGATAACCTAGGAAACTATATTATGCTAAAAGAAATCAGACAACAAATCAATATCAGTAATAAACAATATAATAATGACAGGAGACTAAACACCCCTCTAACAATTTTGAATAAATCTAATCAAAAGATAAACAAAAGGGAAAATATGGTACTAATTAAATTCCTGGAGAAACTAGAGTTAAAACATACACATTTCTAAGCACTATAAGAAAAGTTTATGAAAATTGACCATTTACTAAGGAATAGAAATATTATAAACAAATGTAAAAAGAGAAATCATAAAAATAGCAATTGGTTCAGAGACCATAGGCAAGACACAGAAGTAAATTTTTAAATGAAATCCTAAATATAGAGTGTATCAAAGAACAAATCAATGAAATAATATTTTTAAAAATGAAGCAATATATAAAAATTTCTGGAATGCTGCAAAAGACAGTTCTCATGAGGGAAATTATATTCTTACAAACAGACATAAGCAAAATTTTAAAAAAGGGAGTATTAATGCCCACTTTAATAATTTAGAAAGTCAACAAATAAATAAATCTAAAATAAATAAGTATATATCCATCTATAACAGATACATTGGAAATAAAAACCTCAAAGAAATGATAAATAAAATTAAAAGCTGATTCTGAAAAGGCATAAAATTGATAAATCCTTAGTTAATTTGATTTAAGAGAATAGAAAATCATATCAATAAAATAGCAAAGGAACTAGATGAGATCACAGCAAGATAAGAAATAAAAGTTACACCATAGTACATAAAGTTATAAGTTAACAAAACTGAGAACACAAAACATAATAAAACATATACAAAATATAATATGCTCAACCTATCAGAAGAACAGATAGAGATCTTAAATAACCTAATCTCAGAAAAGGAAATATAAGGTATAAAGGAATTACCAAAGAAAATACTCCTGGTTTTGATGGATTCACAGAAGAATTTAACAAATGTTTAAAGAATACTTAGTACCCATACTAATCTTACACGACTCTCACAAATTACTCTCAAAAATTAAGACAGAACCCTAATAGAATCCTTTTATGAGATACATGTAATCCTAATGCCTAAACAAGAACAGATAAAATATAGAAAGAAAACAATAGGCCAAAATCATTAAGAGACACTGAGACAAAAATATTAAACAATATTCTATCAAATAGACTATGGCAATTTTTCCAATAAATCTTACGTTATGACTAAGTGGAATTTATATCAGGAATGTAATGATGTTTTGACATTATAAAAAATCAGTATGAGCAATCATATAAGAAAATTGATCAGCTCATTAGATGCATAAAAAACATTTGACAAAATACAAGCCTCTATACTAAAAATCCTACAAGGTAGAGGTTTAGAGGAACTTTATTTTAATATCATAAAAAGTATCTATTTAAAATCTAAAGCAAGCCTCACAATGGAGCAAAGATGTTCCCTACAACCATTATTATATGATATTTTTCTGGAAATGCTAGCCATAACAGTAACAAGAAATTAAAGGTACAAAGATGAAGGTAAAGTGGAGATAAAGCATTTTATTTGCTAACATGATAGTTTAACTGGAAAATTGTAGGGAATCAGCAAAGACATTAATTGAGACAAAAACTTCAGTAAAGTTGCAAGGTTATAAAACCCTCAAAAACCAACAGAATTTCTATAAATTAACAAACTGAAAAAAAAGATAGAAACAGAAATTATATTCTAAATTAACCACTAAATGTATAAAATATCTAGGGAGTCATCCTCCTAAAATTTGCATGAATTAAATTACAAAATGTTCTTTAAAGAAATAAACAAGGGGGTGGCTAGGTGCTGCAGTGGATAGAGCCTTGGAGTCAGGAGTACCTGGGTTCAAATCCGACCTCAGACACTTAATAATTACCTAGCTGTGTGGCCTTGGGCAAACCACTTAACCCCATTACCTTGAAAAATCTTAAAAAAAAAAAAAGAAACAAAGAACAACTTTAACCTAGGCAATATATATATATTGCCTAGGTTGTGTCAATATAATAAAAATGACAATACCATGAAAATTAATATATACTTTTAATGTCAAGGTAATCAAATTACAAAGAGTAAATGTTTTATAGAGCTTGATAAAATAATAAAAAAATTCATTTGGAAAAACAAAAATCTAGAATATCAAGGAAATGAGGAAGAAGTAGAGACAAGAAGGAAAGAGCACATCCAGACTTCAAACTAGATTACAAAGCAGCAGTCATCACAATCATCTATTATAGTTTAAAAAATAAGGAGAAAGATCACTGGAACAAACTAGACAAGGGAGAATCAGAAACAATAAAATCTAATAACCTAATAGGTGATAAAGTAGAAAACAAATTAACTAGGAAAAAACTCCTTATTTTATATAAACTCCTATCAAAACTGGAAAGAAGCCTGGCAGAAATTAGGTTTAGACTAAAACATACTATATTCTGCAATATATTCTAGATGAATATATTACCTTAATATTAAAGATTAATAAATGAAGCATTCATACTGGGCACATTTTTGTCTCTAAAAGAATAGTGTACTTGCCAAAAATAGTAGATTCTTATTTTGAGCTTATTTAGTTTCTACTTTTAGTGGAATGATCAAAGGACCATTTAGAAAAAGCTTAAGGTACAAGATTAATTGGGCATAAACAAAATTGTTACCTATCACTAAAAAAAATCATCTTTTTTGTTAAAGACAACATTTGTTTTCACCATATGTATCATAGATTTATCTATGGAATAAATATTCTGCTAAATTTCTAAAAATTATGATCCAAAGAAAAGTTTATTACCTGGTTCTTCCAAATGGAGTGAGATTTAAAGTGATGGAAGAGAAAGTTAACATGTTACATTTGGAAATAGTGATAGAATTTTTTTTAAAGGAACAAATGGACCATTTATTACTCAACTTCTGTAGCTAGTCTACAAAATGATAAACAATGAGATGTACCCTGCATATATTATCTTTAGTAGCACTTAACCTACTAATTTTGTAAAATGAAATTTGTTTCTAGGAAGTAGGAACTCTTTTTTTTCAGGGGGTAATATTTTAAGTAGGTTACTAAAAAGAGTTATAATTTGTTCAGAGGCTATACTGGTCTAAGTGGTTGCCTTTAAATCTGGGTTATTGTCCCTGTAAATCTCTATGTGCTATCTATCAGTCAGGCACTATCATAAAATTGGAGTTTGTTTTATAGGAGTCACAACAAACAGACCAATTGGATGCTTTGTTTTCTCATGTTTAGGGAACTAAGTCATGACCAAGATAATTGCCTAGGGGTTCCTAAAACAACCACACCCCCAAAAAATTCAACTCAGCTCAGCAGTGAATGATGGTTTACTTTTTGGAGGAGACATTTTGTTTTAAATAAAATCACTTGGTGAATTGATCTTTAAAGCCAATTTGTAGGCAAAACCCAGACTTCATCAAAATACATCTTATGGCAATAAATGAGTTGGTACCCTATTGAGTCACAAGATATTTTGAAATCTCTGAACTATCATCATTTCAGAAAAAAAATTATAGGCTTAAAGTCTGGCCATAGAATCACTAATGTGTTTTCCTCCCATCTTTCCCTGGGATGTCCTCTATTTCTTCTTCCAGTTGGTTCACATTTATAAGTTAAATTTGACACAGTGCCAATCATCAATTCTTCCTATATTTTCTTTCCATTTCTTTTGATAATTTCCTATTTCATGTACTGTTTTAAACTGTTAATCTTTCCCTCATGTCTGTGTTTTAGGCATATTAAGTCATAGTATGGCTTCAGAAATCTCATCTGTGCTGTCTCTAATTACTGAGTGTTTCTTTTAAACTGAGGTTTTTAATCCTTTAAGAATGTTGGAATCCTTTCCTCCTGGGAAACAAATAATGGTAGGTACTATATTAAAATTACATAATACTGTACTACAATATCAAATTCAGATATATCTGCTTCGAGAATATGAATATTTACTAAAAGCAAAAAAGAGTAGGTGGAAAAAATCAAATGTGAACTGGTTTGTTCTCCTGTTAGTAGGCAAGACTATTATTTCCATTTTATAGATAACAACAGCAGAGCACTTTCACCACAACAGCCTGGGGAAATAAATGGCTCAAATGTAATTCTTTTTATTTCAAAAATGAGGAAAGAGAAGTTAAGTGACTTACATGGATAGTGAAAGATGGTACTATCAAGTCTTCGATGCAAGAAGTTCTGCCTCTGAATCAAGTACTTTCTGTACTACATGCAGAAGGGTTAGGTAGCTTTTCTAAGGTACAAAGTCAGTAAGTGTCATAAGATGGTACTTTACAAGTTTCTTGTCTCTTTCAATTTTCATTAATCAATTAATCCACAAGTATTTATTGGGTACCTGATATGTACTAGGTAGTGTACTAAACAATAAAAAAGGAGTGCTATCTAGGAATTTAAGGTCTATAAGAGAAGAAGTACACATACTTAGGTATATAGCATACAAAGCAGATATTAAGGAGACTTTTGGAAGGAAGGATCCAGCAGCTCAGAGGATCACTAAAGATCTCATGTGGAAGGTAGTAACTGAGCTTTTTTAAATTCTTATTCTGAACTTAAAAAATGAAACAAGTACTTTCATAAAACATTAGAAAAGAAAAAAAAAGACAATTACACATGAAATGGGAAATATATTGCCCACAACTTGCT
This sequence comes from Macrotis lagotis, assembly GCF_037893015.1. Taxonomy (NCBI): domain Eukaryota; kingdom Metazoa; phylum Chordata; class Mammalia; order Peramelemorphia; family Peramelidae; genus Macrotis; species Macrotis lagotis. The sequence goes on along the minus strand of NC_133658.1, from coordinate 177,194,188 downwards.
ATTTTAAAAAATATGTGATAAAATTATTATGTAATTTAAAAATTTTTTCTTTTTCCTCCCCCCCACCACTGCCCTATAGATACTATTATGCACAAATTGTGTGTGTGTGTGTGTGTATAAAAAACATTTTATACATACTCTAGTTTTTAATTTATTTGTTTATTTATCAGTTCTTTTTATTTATCAGTTTCTATTTCTCAGTTCTTTCTCTGGGTGCAGATTGCATCCTTCATGGGTCCTTTGTAATTAATTTGGATATTTAGAATAGTCAAAATGACTTAGTCATTCAAAGTTTTTCTTAAAACAATATTGCTTTTACTCCCTTCATTATATCATATAAGTCTACACATTTTTCTAAGATCATCAAGTCCATCATTTCTTAGACCACAGTTGTATTCTTTCACAATCATATACCACAACTTGTCTAGTTATTCACCAATTGATGATAGTTCCTGCAATTTCCAGTTCTTTGCCACCACATATTTTAGAAGATATAGATTCCTTTCTTTTCCCCCTAATTACCTTTGGAAATAGACCTAGTAGTGGTATTCCTGGGTCAAAGGGTATAAGTAGTTTAATAACTCTGGGCACAATTACAGGTTATTCTCTAAAATGACTGGACCATGTAATAGTTCCACCAAAAGTGAATTACTGTTCCAATTTTTCCACATCTCCTCCAATGTTCATTATTTTCCCCTTTAATCATTTTATCCAATCTAATAGCTGTAAAATGATATCTCAAAGTTGTTTTAATTTGTATTTCTCCAATCAGTAATGATTTAGAGCACTTTATAATTGATTATATATTAAGTTCTTCATTGGAAAATTGACTTCATGTTGTTTGATTTTTATCAATTGGGGAATGACTTATATTCTTAAAGTATTATAAGATTACTAATATATTTGAGATATGAAATTTTTATCTGAGAAACTGTCTATAAATTTTCCCCTCAATTTTCTTCTTTCCTTCTATCTTGGCTACATTCGTTTTATTTGTACAAAATCTTTTAAGTTAATGTAATTGAAATTAGTCATTTTATACCTCATACTGCTCTTTTTCTCAGTTATTTATAAATTATTTATCTACTCACAAATCTGAAAGTTAATATGTTCCATGTTCTTCTAATTTTCTTGTAATATCTCTCTTTATATCTAATCCAGGTATCCATTTGGACCTAATGTGATTAGTGTAAGATATTGGCCTATGCCCAATTTCTATCAGATTGTTTTCCTGCTTTCCTAACAATTTATACCAAATAATGAATTTGTATTCCAAAAACTTGGAGGAGGCAGAGATGAGGAAAGAGTACATTCTAATGCAAAGGTACAAGAATAGGAAAAGGAATGCATTTCCAATCCAGTAGCAACCCTTTGAATTTCTCCCTAATGCCTGAGAAACCCTTCTCCCTGGACAATCACTTCAGCCCTAGACTTGCACCCTCTGCTCCTGGGCACAGCCCCTCCTTTGGAGTGCACAGATCTTCACTGAGCCTCTATTTTTAGGAGAACATACAGACCAGCTATTTCTTCATTTTTCACCAGACTGCATTCCTTTAGGCTTTTCCTTCAAACCCTGGCATCAGTTATCTTCTCCCTCTTCTCTCCACTTTCTAGTTCTCTTTTATATGTTGGCTTTCCCATGACCATTATGTTTTTGACGGCAAACACAGTCTTCATTTTTATTTGTACTTGTATTCACAGATATTAGCAAAGTACCTGGAATATAGTAAGCACTCAATAAATGCTTGTTGATTGACTGACAATGAGCAAGGAACATGAAGGAAATATGTAATAGTACTGAAAAAGTAGATTGGGGTCTGGTTATAAGAGGCTTTAAATGTCAAAGAGAGCTCATATTTAGTCCAAGTGATAAAAAAAAAAACTCCATTAGAATTTATTGAGCATGATGGTGGCATTGTTTTACTTATGCTTTAGGAAATTATTTGACAGTTATATGGAGGATGAAAAAGAATGAGGTGGGGCGGCTAAGTGGCTCAGTGGATAAAGCACCAGCCCTGGTGTCAGGAGTACCTGGGTTCAAATCTCATCTCAGACACTTAATAATTACCTAGCTGTGTGGCCTTGGGCAAGCCACTTAATCCTATTTGCCTTTCAAAAAAAAACCTAAAAAAAATGAGGTGAGATCTGAGTCAGGGACATGCAGAAGAAAATGAGGTGAATGAGCAGTGAGGTGACTGTGTGAGCAGAAGAAAGGCATGGATGCACAACATGTTTTAAAGGTACAAACAACCAGAATTCGTTACTGATTGGATAAATGAGGTGAATGCTGGTGAAGAGTCAAGGATGACACCAAGACTATGTAGGGCTGGGAGAATGATAGGAAGTTGAGCAAGAGGGCATATTTTGAAGGTATGATTGTAAGTTCTGTTTTGGACTTGTTGAGTTTGAAATGTCCAATAAGAAGTTGGTCAAACAAGACTTACACTTAGGAAAGAGGCAGGACTGCAAATAGAGATCAAAAGTAAACCTATGGGAGATGATTAATAATGATAAGTAATTTAATATTTATGTTATGCTTTAAGAAAGTGTGAAGTATTTTACCAATCTTATCTCATTTGATCCTTACAAAGACCTTGGGAGATGAGCATTATTATTATCTTCATTTTACAGATGAGAAAACTAAGACTGAAAAAGATTAAATGGCATGCTCATAGTCAAAAAAGCAGTGACAAGATTTGAACTCAGAACTTCCTTGCTCTAAGTCTAGAGTTTTATCCATCAAACTATTTATGTCATCAAGTGAGAGAGTATTGAGAGAGAAGAGAAGGAACAGGAGGGGGACCCTGAGCTACCCTTCAGTAAGAGGCATAACAGAAGTAATGATCCAGAAAAACAAGTTGTGTCCTGATCAAAAAAAGGGAGTTAAATAAGAGAGAGCAATGTCACCAAAAAAACAAAACCCTGAGAGAAATATATACAGGGTGAAAAGTTGGTTAAGAGTATTGAATAAAGGGTGACTAGGTGGTGCAATGGATAGAGCACCCGCCCTGGAGCCAGGAGTACCTGAGCTCAAATCTGACCTGAGACACTTAATAATTACCTAGCTGTGTGGCCTTGGGCAAGCCACTTAACCCCATTGCCTTGCAAAAACCTAAAAAAAAATAAAAATAAAGAATAAAAATAAAAAAGAATATTGAATAAAGCTGTTGTTTTTGTTTCTCCTTCATTCTTAAAGAATATGACATCAGGGAGGTGATACCATGATATGCAAGTGAGTTTGATTCAAATGAGGAGGATTGCTGTGCAAAGTCACTAGCCTCACTTTTTCCTCCAGAGTCACCTGGATCCAGTGGTTCAAGACAACTGGAAATGGCTCTGGATGAAGTGGGGGACCTTAATTTTTTAAGTTTGACTGAGGTAAAGAGGCCAAGAATGATCACTCCCAAAAAAGAAGAAAAAAATTGTTGGGAGGCTAAGATCCTCAGGGTATCTTAGTGATTATGGTAGGTGAAGAAGAAAAGAAGCAAGGAGCCTCTTTCTCAAAGTCAAAACAAAATCAGTCTGGGAAAGGAAGAATCTCAAGAGTTTCTGGCCAAAACAGAAACAATTGCTGTTTAAATTTGCAATGAATCAATCAAGACCCAAACAAAGGCCAAGAAGACTTAGCCTGAGACCTATTGATGGCCAATCACTGAGAATCAGAGTGATTTGGAGCCTCTAAACCTCCAAAAAACTTCCTAGGTTGTTTTTGGTCATGAAGGATGAAACCTGAGAAAAGATTGTTAGATTTGTCAGTTTTGGAGGGAACCATTTCACTTGAGTTCAAAAGCAAAACTGCAAAAGTCAAAAGGATAACTAAGATCAATGGAAGAAAAGGCAATGAATACCAGTAGGGTTTTTTTTTTTATGAATTTGGCTAAGAAAATGAAGAGAGAAATATTAGAGCCTAAAGAAGGTGATTTTGGGGGTTTTTGAGTCAAAGGATGTGAGAAACTTGTTTGTAGGCAACAGGAAAGAATCAAATAGGGAAAAACTAATGATTAGAATGATATGACTTAGAAGGAGTTTAAGAAGACTCTTAAGTATAGGATACACACAGAGGAGTTGGATTTGGTAAGAAGGGCTATTTCAAATTCAAGATTGGAGAAAATGAGAATAGAGCAAGTAAGCTGATGGCAAGAGTTTATTAATGCAGTGAAGGAAAGAAAAAGATGCTTCCAGCAAATGGAATTCATTTTCTCAGCTAACTCCTTAGGTAAGATAGAGTGTGGGGGTAGAGAATATTATGTAGAGGACTCTAAAAGAGAAAAGAAAGTTCTGAAACAGCAGCAGAGGAGAATGAAATACAGACTCAATTAGGGATAAATAAAATGCTGCAATAAAAACCCAAATGATATTAGACAACATAAATTTGTAGTGGAACTCAGTCATTCCTATTTTGTGTCTTTTTCCAGTTTCATTCAGCAACAGGAGACATATGACTTCTAAATAACAAGTTGTACTAAACCAACATAATTTTTAAAAAAGGAACTTTGAGATAACAGTAAGTTGAATATTATTTAGCAGCATCATAGTTACTTTGAGAGATCAGTGATCACAATCTATAAATCATGCTCAATCCCTTATTTCACAAGGCCAGAGTAATTAATTTATTTATTTTTGCCTCTGTGACTACATATATTAAAAAGAGAAATGTTTTCTGCCATAAAATGTTTTTTAAAAAAACCTTATAAAGAAGTGCTATATAAAATATAAATATTTAATAGTTTAATAATTTAATCCACACAGGATTCAATAAGAATCAGAATCAAAGAATATTATAAAGTTACATATCATGTAAACAAACCCTTTGATTTTACAATGATGAAACCCAGGAAGGTTAATATGAGCTATCCAAAGTGAACAGGAGAATTTGGAATGTTTATTCTTAGCCTGGTTTCTAACTAATATAAAGTTTTATAATCTTAAATAAGCAAATTCTTGTTCTCAAGATTGTAAATTTCCTAAATAACAATGGTTCAAAGTTATACTGCTTAAAAATGCCTGTGATAATTTCTGAAGAGTTTTTCAGGGCATCTAGCAATGTCTATGCTAACAAGAAAGAGAAGATAGAGGAATCTCTTTGATTCTTACTGTTTTTCTATTTTCTCTGCCAAGAACAATGATCTCTGGGCTAGAAAGGACAAAACAAAATTAAGTAGTAAATATCCTTGACAAGTAAGGAGACAGTTAAAGAGGTCAAATTATCTTTGATTCAAAGATATTCAAGCTAGTTGGCCAAAATGAACTACAGGGATACTTTACAACATTGTGGAAAATAGGAGAAAATAGATGAGCCTGGAGAAGAATATATTTTATTTCTTTTTTTTCCTTCTTTTTGGGGGGTGGGGTGGGCAATGGGGTTAAGTGACTTGCCCAAGGCCACACAGCTGGCAAATATTAAGTTCCTGAGTTTGGATTTGAACTCTGGTCCTTCTGACCCCAGGGCTGGTGCTCTATCCACTGTGCCATCTAGCTGCTTGAATAAATTTTCAAAAAAGAGAAAAGACTAGTCTACAAATTTGACAGAAGTAAGTTGACTGTAATCCCTGGGAAAGTTTCAGAACCAATTATTTAAAAGGTAGTTAATGAACATCCAGAAAAGAAACTATTGATTACAAAAAGCCAGAATGATTTCATGAATAACAAGCCATATCAGGCCAATCTTATTTCTTTTTTTGGATGGGGCTAACAAATTGGTACATCATGGAGAAAAAGTAGATATAGTTTATCTAGATTTTAGCAATGCATTTGATAAAATACTAACAATACTATTCAATTCAGAACTGATTGATTCATCAGTCTCAAAATAGCTGTTAATGGTTCAATGCCAACATGGCAGAAGTCTATAAGGCAGTGCTCTAGGAGACTGTGGTTGACCCTGTCTTGCTTACCATTTTAATCAATGATTTAAATGAAAGCATTGATAGCATGCTTTTCAAATTTGTAGATGACACAAAACTAGGAGGATGAGAAACCCAAAACATTTTATCAGCCTACATTATTGGGCTGATTCTAATAATATGAAATTTAAAAAAAAGAATAAATGTAAGGTCTTAATCTTGGGTTCAAAAAATCAACTGCACAGTTTAAAAATGGGGTAGCAAAGTTAGATGGCCAGTTTGCGGAAAAATACCTGTGTGTTCTAGTGTCTGCAAATACAAATAAGTCAGAAGTGTGATGTGGAAGTCAAAAAAGAGCTAAAGCTATTTTTTGTCTGTGTTTGGAGGAATAGCTTCCAAGAATAAAGAGATGATAGGCCCATTGTACTCTGTAAAGGTCAAACTACATCTGGAATATCACTGTATTCAATTATGAGTACCAAATTTAAGCTACAGTATCCAAAGGAGGATAAAAAAGATGTTGAAGAGCTTTGAGTCAATGCCATATGAGGAGTGGTTGAAGAACTGGAGATGTTTTCCTAGCGAAGAAGACGACAGGGAATATGATAGTTGTGTTTAATTAAGAATTTGAAGGGTTGTTATGTGGAAGAGGGATTAGACTTCTGGTTGGCCTTAGAGGACAGAAGTGGGAATAACATATGAAAGCTGGCAAAGAGGCAGATTTAGACTTGATATCAGGGGGGAAAAAAACTTACTAATAATCAGAGGTATCCCAAAATGGAATGGGCTGTCTCCGGAGACAAGGGGGTTACAAGCAGAAACTAACATGACATTTAATGGGTATGTTAGAATGGGAATGATTTCTTTTTTGAGCCTAGGTTAGATTAAAATATAACTCTCAGTCAATCATTTAACACTTATTAGGCACCTACTAGATTCAAGGCATTGTGCTAATCATGGGGGATATTAAAAAGAGATTAAAAGATAGTCCTTGCCAAGGAGCTCAAGTAGCTCACAATCTAATGGAGGTGGAGTGGGGTGGAAAACAAATAACACATACAAACAAGCTATATACAGGATAAATAGAAAATAATTAAGAAAGGGAAGGCACTAGGATTAAGAGAGGTAGAGAAAGTCTTCCTACAAATGATGGGATTTTAGTTTGGATTGGAAGGAAGCCAGGAAAGCCAAGTAGGTGGAGATGTGATTCATAAGAACATTCCAGACATGAGGAACAGCTAGAGAAAATACTAGAGCATAGAGATTGAGGATCTTGTCTGGAGCCTAGCAAGGAAGTCAGTGTCACTAAATCAAAAAATACATAATGGCTTGTAAGTTGCAAGAAGATTGTAAAGATAGGGTGGGAGGCTAAGCTAGGAAGGAATCTGAATGCAAAAGAGAGGATTTTGTATTTGATCCTTGAGGCCAGAGTAGCCACTGGAGTTTACAGTTTTGGGTGGGATGGACATGACATGATCAGACCTGTCTCTAAAGAAAATCACTTTGGCAGCTGAATGATGCATTAGAGGGGGGAGAAAAGTGGGCAGATCTATCAGCCAGTTACTGCAATAGTCCAGGTCTTAAATGATGAGTATCTATACCAATGTCAAAGGAGAGTGAAACACTGAGGATTGGGGATGGCACCTAGATGAGCCTGAGGGACTGGGAGGTTACTGTTGCCCTCTACAGCAAAAGGGAAGAGAGGAGGGGAGAGGTGATTTCTAACTTGTTAAGTTTAAGATGTCTCTTGGACATTCAATTCAATATGTCTGAAAGAAAGAAGACCTAAGATAGGAACACTGTGGAACACTAATAGTTAGAGGGTGGGACCTAGATAAAGATTGAGCAAAGGAACCTGAGAAGGCATGACCAAATAGGTAGGAGGAGAGTTAAGAGTATCAAGGAGAGGGAGATCAACAGGCAAAGGGAACAGGGAAGTCAAGAAGAGTGAGAGTTGAGAAAAGGTCACTGGGTTTGGTAATGAAGAGATCATTGGAAACTTTGGACAAAGCAATTTCAGTACAATGCTGAGACCAGAGGTCATATTATAAGGGGTTAAAAAATGAGAGAAGTAGAAACATCTATTGTAGACAGTCCTTAAGGCTAAGTTTAGCCATTAAAATAGGCAGAAAGGATATAGGACAATAGTTAGCACAATGGATGGATCAAGTAAGAGTATTTTGAGGATGGTGAGACATGGGCTTGTTTACAGCAAAGGGAAGAAATGGGTAGATAGGGAGAGATTGAAGAGAAGTGAGAGACTGGGGATGAGAGGGGTTTGATCTTCTAAGGTTCCTTCCAACTTCAGAATTCTGGTTATATTCCATGTGCCTCATAAATATTGTTGCAGTCATCTTTGTTTCATTCAGAAAAAATTCTCATGGAAATAATGCAGAGGACTTTCTATATGCCATGCTGTTTTGGAAATTAAATATTAATCATCAAAATGGTTCCTCTTTAGAATAAGAAGTAAAGCTTCTGATTATTATCTTTCCTAATTGTTCTGATTCCACATTCTATTTCAATTCTTAGGTTAATATCTTTGGAATGGATTTGGTGTTCAAGATTGATAATGGATATAAAGAAGATAGAATTTAAAAAATAAAAGATAAATTAAGATAAGCTTTATAAGCCTACTGCCTTACTCATTTTGAGTAAGTACAACACTCAAAATACTCTAAAACTTATGTTTTGAAAACAGGTAATCATGCTAAATGTGTATGCTCACTAATTCAATAATTATACAATCATAGAAGCCAGGAAAGAGAGGAATCATGCCAAATATTTACTTTTTTAAAAAAGACTATTGTGTCTCATTATGCCTCTATTTTGAGCCCAGTTTCTCATCTATAACTTTGTCTTACTTGCAATACAATAAAATTCCAGTCTTTATGACAGAAGAGATGATTTTTTGATCAATAGAAGCCAGCAGCCAAGGCATTTGTGGTTTTTCTCTGGAAAGCATTTGCAGCCACAGGCTCAAAGGAGGAAGAAAGGGAGAGGGATTAACTCTCTTCAAGGAAGGTCAAAAACATAATTTAAAAGTGAAGCAAGAGGAGCAGCTGTGTCTGTCAGTCCAATCAAGATTACCAGCTGGAGAATTTACCAGCAATATGAAAACAATATACACCAGATGTCAAACGATGCAACTGTGAGCAAAACATCTTTGGGCACCATGTTGCACTGTTAGCTCTCTTTACTAGCCAGATTTCATGTTAAATATTAAAGAGTCTTCTCTAGGCCACCACCAGCTGGGAATAACAAGAACACTTCCTCACAAGGGACTTTATAAATATGATTATACACAACACAATTTTTTTAATGCTGCATTCAATGCCATAAATTTTTGCTTTTCTAAAGGTTATTTTGAGTCTGAACTCAACACATACAGAGTGACAGAAACTTCAGGGTTCTGCAATTGAGATCTGAGAATTTCCTTCAAAACATAGATATATTCTCTATTTGAGTCATTAAATGAAAAAAATTGTTTTTTTACATGACTTTAAGGGGTTTTAAATTGAAAGAAAAAGTAGAACAAAAGAATTATAATCTTTGTTCAGTTGACACCAAGAAAACAAATTATTGATCTATTAAATTACAAACTCCTTGAGGACAAACTTGTATGCTCAGTACATTGACCAGAGTAAAAACTCAATATCTGACTTTTAAATATTAAAAATTATAGCTCATTTGTCTGTGACTCTTCTCAAAGTGCTAGGAAACCAAGATGGTTATACTGTAAATTGTTATTGATGTGAAAAATTCATTTTATTCTGAAAATTTACATATGAATTTTAATTTTTATTCCCACTATCTAAGTTCAAGTCTTATAACTGGCCCACCAGAGAATTTAGATTTCCATTTATCAGGAACAAAGTAATTTTTAGTTCATCTACCAAAAACAATCCTCAAACAACTGATTACTAATGGAAAGTAGTGCTCAGTTTGCTGAGGTCAGAACAAAGGAATGAGGATCTAAATTTTGTTTTTTTATATATGAACTGCCTGAAATAAGTCTTCAGTGAGGACAGAACTTAGACAGCTAATAAGGTCTGAACTCTCAGGAATGTTGCTAATCATAAAACGTCAAATCAGAATCAGAATTTTCTACTCATGAATACTCAGTTTATGATATTTTTGCATACTTACTAATTACACGGTTTCATTTTAGTAGAATTTGCTTTCTGAATCTGTTTGAACAATTTCAAAATATAAGAATTTAAAAATTAAAAAAACTCTAACTGACACACTTCAGTGATTCTTAGTTGCAATAGTTAGGAGTATCACACAGCACAATCAGTTATAGCTCCAATGTCTGTGGACACAGAGAAACATGGGAAAATTAAAATGAAATGAAAAGGAGTGAAATAACCATAACCAGAAGAAAGCTAAAAAATGTAAATGGGCAGGTAGATGGCACAGCTGATAGAACACTGGTCTTGGAATCAGGAGGATAGGAGTTCAGATCTGATGACAGATACTTGACTCTTACTAGCTACGTGACCTTGAGCAAGTCACTTAATACCGATTGCCTCACATTCAGGACCATCTCCAGTTGTCCTAATTCATATCTGGCCACTGGACCCAGATGGCTGTGGAGGAGAAAGTGAGGTTGATGACTTAACATAACATCCCACTCACTCAAATCCAATTCATACATCATCTCCCTGATATTGTGATCTTCTTCAAAAATGTAGGACGAACATTGTTATTAAGAAATGCAAATAAAAAATCACTAAAATATGTATTCTAAATAACTGAAAAACTACTAAAATAAGAGAAAAGATAATAAAGTTTCATCACAGCAGATTGGTGGGAGACGACCAATGCAGACTCATTTATGCTGTCAGATATAATCTCTAAATTAAATATTTTATGAATTTTCTGTCATAAGGGAATATGCAATATAGATGGGGTGAATGGGAAATAATTATAGTCCAATTATAGTCCAATTTATAGTCCAATAACGAATGTTTCCAACATGAAGTTTAAAAGTTTTTAAGGAAAAAGGAGTCTTAAAAGTATAATACATCCTATTTGTAAAGTTAGAAAGGAAACAAGATATCAAGTAGCACTGTACTATCTATTCTTAAACAAGCAATTGTTAAGTGTGGCCTTAGCAAAATAGGGTCAAGTCTGCAAACCACACTCAGGTGTTTCTTTGATATATTTGCTCTTTCACAATCCTAATCCATAAATAGTGCTAAAGGGAGGCACAGAAGGAATATAATGAATCAAATCACCTAGTTATAACATTTTAATGATTCTAGATTTTGCAGGTTACAAAGTAATTTCTATGACTTACCTTAGCTTTGCCATCCTGGGCTGACATATATCCAACACACATGCTCTCAGTTGTATGGCTCCATAGAAATTCCACTACCATGGGTGGGGAGAAACACAAATAAATGCATTCAGATTAAGCATGGAAAATAAATCTTTGCATTTTAATAGAAGAGTTAAAGATAATATTTCTGTAACTATTAATACTCAATACTTTCCATTTGCTCCTCGGTTTGAATTAAACTATGCATAAATGTCAAGAATGATTTAATACTTAAAGCCATGTAGTGCCATTTATTGTGGAATGAAAATTGAATTTCTTCCTTGTCAAAATTTATGATTATTACATATAATAAATAAAAGCTCTTCTGTTTAGAACCTGCAGTGTTTTTGTAAAAATCCTGTAAGTATATAAATTGAGTCTATAATACAGTTTCTTTTAAAAATAAATTTCTATGTATAGTAGCATACCGAAGTATGTTTAAACCAAACAAGCCTTTAAAGAAAACATCTCTACACCTGTCTTTTAAAAAATGTCAGAAGTTTGTGATGATCAAAATGTATTATTCAACACTGAAGCCTATGAATACTTGGCCATCAGTCTGTTCATATCTATCAGCCAATTAATTCTGAAGACAACTATTTGAATTCAGACACAACTTTAGGATCAGTGATCCTAAGATTTTGAAGCCTTTGCCAGACATCTGTGGAAGAAAAAACCAGGAGAAAAAAAAGTTCTCTTTAGTTATGTGGCTTACTCCCTCATAATTAATTAATCACCCAATCTGCCAATCTGCTCAGCAGACTCTCAACTAAATGCTGTAAGAAAACACCATCACGCAAGTCAAGCAACCAAGTTTTTACAGATGGCTTTTCTTCTATATACAAAGTCTGGGATATTCTAAATCTCTCAATAGTCAGTGGATTCAAGAAGTCTTTCTCAATTTCCCTCTCCATCATGACATTGTTATTGTGTTTGTATACAAAACTGGCATTTCTTCAAAAACACTTTCATCCCTGTCCCCAAGTAAAGGATGATAATCACTGATAAGTAAGCCTAAAAAATAAAAAAGGAAATAAAGAAAAGAAAAAATGTAGAAAATTCTTAAATTTCTCGAAAATAGCAAACTCCTTGGCTAATTTAAAATGCAAGATAATTTGCAAAAATTGAAATTACTCAGGGTCTTTAAGAACTACCTTTATCTCATAAGGCAAGTGACATATGTAAAGGATTATTTCTTTTAGCAGTGATTACTTCACTATAATAATTTTTACAAAACATAGTCATACTCAGTTTTTCAAAATAATGAGGAAAAATGGTTGCCAACCTAAATAAAGTCTGAATTATGAAATATTTTTAAAGAAATGTATTTTATTTCTTTTAGAATAGAGAGCAAATCAAATGAAGTGAACAAATTGTTTTTAAGTAGATGCCTTTCAGGAACTTTCTTAAATAAGAGAATAATCAGCAAATTACAAACCAGTTTTTAATTTATATATATATATATGTCTCTGTCTGTGTGTGTGTGTGTGTGTGTGTGTGTGTGTGTGTACACACACACACACACACACAAGTGCCTGAACAAATCTTGTTTTGTTCCAAGTATTTTTAACCCTACCCTTCCATACTCTTGCACAGTTAATTTTTATTGTGAGAAATTTGATAAACAAACATAAATTTCCAACCAGATCATGTTCAAATGACCAAATACTGAATCAACATTATGCAAATTTTAAGGTTACATTTATTCATATATTGACTTGCTCTTTTTAAAGGAATCACTGTACTTCAGTGATAAATTTTTCATCTTTGACAAGTATGAATTTCTAGTTTATATTTAAGACCTCAGAAAATGAAATTGGTTTTGGAATATTGTTGAGAATAATGACAATCCAAAATTATTCATTGCCAGAATAAAACTCTTCATGTAGAAAACTTGCCTTACACAACCTTTTCCACTGGAAAACTAGGAAAAAAATAGTGGCATTTGAGATTGTTTTTAGAAAACTGAATAATATACTATTATTGTTAAATATTTTTTGAATTAAACTTTAATTTTCATTATTATCAAAGAGACAATTCTTTAATTCAGCAGCTAAGTGGAATTGAGGATAGAGAACTGGGTCTGGAGTCTGGAAAACTTGAGTTCAAATTTGACTTCAGATACTTATTAACTGTGTGACCCTGCACAAGACAATTCTGTTTGCCTCAGTTTTCTCATCTGTAAAATGAGGATGATGATGATAATAATAATAATAATAATAATAAATAACCACTTCCCAGTGTTGTGAGAATCAAATGAGTTGATAATTGTAAAATGTTTACAATACTGTCTGACACTAGTAAGTACTATGTAAATTTGGATATTATTTTATTAACTTTATTAGTAGTGGTCACAGTGATAATAGCATTTTTAAAAGGATAATAATAATACAGCTTCTTATTTTAATTTCAATAATAATTAAAACAGTATTTTAATAGCAAAGTGTCATCCTTTACAATTAAAATGTTTCTTTGAAACTAAAGCTTTGATTACTGGTAAACAAATTAAAGTTTCCCCATGTTCAAAAAATATTTAGAATTATATTTCAGGGGTAGAAAATACTAATTTGGTAGATAGAATATATTATTTTCAATGTGATAACTGGAACATTTATCATTAAGCTAACAGTTGTAAAACACTAATACTAGGATATTAGATGTATTTTGTAAACATGGGAAAAGATTGTCAATTGGTAACAAAGATAATTTTTAAAAGACAAAAATTGCTCAAAATATTTTTAACATTAATGTATGTAAAAAATTTAAAATAAGATCTATAAAGTTCATCCACCAACTGATAACAAAATGTCTCATATCAGAGGACTGTGATATGAGGAAAGGAGAAGCACTGTCAATATATGGTTACAATGACAGAAATTGTATTACACAGAGATGTGCAGAACATGTGTTCTACCAAGATGACAAGCTAATGGGTACTAGGAGGAAAATTAGAATGATTTGTACATATTACAGGCCAGTCTCTTTGCAAAATTGTTAAAATTACATTAACTGCTTTCAGACTACTGTATTAGCCCCTCAGGGTATTCCTCCTGAGAGGGGTTCTATTTAAGTTGTACTGACAACATACTATGTATGACAGCTTGACTCAACTCAAACATTGGGGTTTGCCTTTTAATGACATTTAAATTGCAACTTCCTCATCTTATTAACTACTATTCACACACTGCTTTCTGCTTGGATCTCTCTTCCAAGTAAAGAATCTCCCAATCAGTCATCTTAAATTAAATCAAGGAAGCAAAATTTCCTTGCCAGGGTTGCAATGTAATTTTCTGCATGCAAATGGATTGTATAGTCTATCCAAAAAGAAAAAATCTCTGACTTTTGCTGATTTTTTTAAAAAAAGTTTGTCATTCAAAAGTTAACAGTCCTTACCAGAATTGAATCCCTTGACCATTTGCTGCTTAGCCTTAAACCCCAGAATTTCTTGCAAGGAAAATGGGAACATAAGATGAAAACCTACTAAACAAAGGGATGGTGTCAAATCAGCTGGTATTCCCAAGCCCCTGAGTCATAGCACGTTCCATGCTATTTAGCATAGTGTTTAAATTATTGTTTAATGAAAAGAATTAAACTTACTTCAAATGTTAGGAATTAAAAAATAAAATTAAAAAATTCTCCTCTAAAGAGTTTTTCTCTGAGTTATTTGAATGCATGACCAATGAGTTTTTTCCTGCCTCAATTTCTTCATCTATAAAAGGGGGAATAATAATAGTTTATACCTCTTAGGGCAGTTATGTGGATCAAAAATATATTTCCAAAGTCCTCTCACATTACATAAATGCTAGTTATTATTATTAATTATTAATAATGATTATATTGTATTGTATATTATAATAATTATATTATTATTATTAATAATAATAATATAACTGTAAAGGGCTCAATAATGCTAGACCATTGTGCTACCTTTTCCATCACTCCTTTTATATCAATATAATGCAAAGGAATTCATACAAAATTCAATTAATGCAATTCAATTTGATTCAGCAAACTTGTACCCACACAAATTAAAAAAAGGAAGTTTCTATCTTCAAGGAACTTACATGCTATTCAGTGGACACAAGTACAATAATGCAATTAGTTATAATAATTCAATTATAGATAAAAGGGGAGAAAGTGGGGAAGTTGAAGGGGAGATGGTGAGGCATTTGGGTGGAGTAGGAAAAGAAAACTAATATTGGGGGAATTTGGAAGGCTTTACAAAGGAAGTAAACCATGACTAAGGAGGCAAAACGTGACTGAAAATTAAGAAGGGAAGGGGAACAGAAGAAATAAGTGAAGACTCTCCAGGACTATATAGATTTATAGACTTAAAGAGAAGGAAGATGAACAAAGAAAAATGCTGGTCAAATAATACTTTATTATCATATTTTATGGTTACAAAAATTTTGTGAGGCAGGCAAGATAAACCTATATTGCTGAGAAAGTTGAGGTTCATACAAGATGACAATTTGGCAGAACTAAGACTAACACTCAGTTCTTCTGAATACTAGTGCAAGATATATATATATATATATATATATATATATATATATACACACACACACACACATATATTATATATATTTACATATATATATATATATATATATATGCCACATCTTTTTATTTAACTGTACTGAAAACCTGCTTAAACCACTGAAATGAATTAAGGATGGAATTCCTTTAAATAAAGAATTAGACATTGCCATAGGATTTTTTACATCACATTTTTAGTTATTAATCTGCTAAAAAATTTACTGAGCAGCTATATAAGATTGATTTTTAGTGTCTTCTCATATATAACAAATTGGCTCTCTAATCTTTTAAAATACCTTCCTATTTTAGAAAATTTTACTATTAAATACTATTGTTAGCTAAATTGGCATTCATAGAATTCTATATTTCAGAAGCCAAGAAAAGATGGACTTCAGGGCTGAGACTTTATAGGAATTAATTCTAAGTCCAATGGCTGTAGACAAGGTAATACATGAGTCATTTTCTAGTCCAAAAGAAAAGAAGAATCATGCTTAGGGTATATATAAGAAGGTGACTACTTTTAAGTTTTAAAATTGAAAATCTAGTCTTGGAAAAAAGGAAAAAAAGGTTTTTTAAAAGGCTAAATAATATGAACACAATGAGAAAGTATTAGAGTTCATACAATTTAAAAACTAAAATTTTAAATACTGTATCATTAATTCACTTTAAAAATTCTTTTCACAAACTTCATCTTTTAGTATCAATTTCATCTTCAAGATAGGAAAAAGATCAGGCAAACTCACAGTACTGTCAATCTTGGAAATTACAAAATACTGTTGAAACTAAAGAACAAGCACAGCCCCTCCCACACAATTTCAGTAGGCCCCTCCCACCTAACAGGTGTCTTTAATTCCATTTGAAAAACAGACTTATTTACTTCAAGGAAAACCTGCTTTCTCTGCAAAAAAAAAGACTAAAATCTGGTTTACTCTTATTGAAAAGTCACATTCTGAGAAGTTTTTTGTGTTTTCAATTTAAAAAAAAAATTAAATGGCCAAATTTTAATGTAGTGTAAATGCAGACTGAATTGCCTAGTCACAACTGCTTAAAAATAGAGTGTACTATGTAATGGAAATAAGTGATATTGCCGGGTGCCACAAGAATATATCTCCTTTGAAGTGCATGTGTTTATAAATGCTCTCCAAATTTTTAATGCCAGTAAAACCAAAAGGCGGTTTGGAATTTTTACTTACAGTAAAATGACCTTTTATCTTTTTAATGTTCCAGGAAGCATCAACTCAACTTTTTTTTTAATTTCTAAACCACAGCATGCTTTGGCAACAGCAATGAAAATTAATCATTAGAACAATTTTTCCTCTTCTGAAAATTGGGGGGGGGACTATGAAGTTGAAACTGGAAATTGCAGAATTTATCATATTGAATGGAAAATGATAATGGAATTTACTATTTTTGAAGTCATAGCAAGTAAAAAATCAATAAGGAGGATCAATTAACCTCCTTGCTCAAAGAGAAGTTTTAACATTCAAAGCTTAATTAACCAAATATAATAAATTATCATTATATGAAATTATTTAAAATAAAGAAGCCTATTTAGATGGAAGAGTTTAATATCCTTTTAAAATGAGACTTCTAAACTGACTTAAAATTGGTTGCTACTGATTTTTTTTTAATTTAGATTTTCAGTCAGTGAATATTTCAATCCCTGTTTTTCTATTGCCAGTCTCCAATTTACAATAATGTTGTCTTTGTAGAAGGGCTACTGCTAAAGATTCATTGCATTTCAAATATATATCCTATTGCCTTATATCCCCTAATGCTTGCACATTCTCAGCTTTTGTTTTTCCTAGCTGTCAACAATCCATGGAAAACCATGAAGCCTGTTTCTCATCGTTCTCGTTCTCTCTCTCTCTCTCTCTCTCTGTCTGGCTCTCTCTGATCAGTTTCACTGGGGCAAGTGAATAAGACAAGAAATGGGGCTGTGTTCAGAAATTAGGAATTTATCCCATATTAATTATATTTTTGAGAATTCTAATTAAGTATATTTAGTCACAAGCTTAAAATAAGAGCAAACTCATTATTTTCCTCACTGTAAAGATCTGTGTGCTTTTTGTTTATGTATTTATTAACCATGCTATGCATAGCAGCCCCAATAAAGCTCATCTGTAGGGGCCTGGAAAACACATGTAAGATACATAATGGTACTTTAAGCAGGTAAAAATACAATGGTTTTCTCTTAAGAGCTGAGAGAAAATGAATTCTTTTCAGCTGTTTCATTCAATGGGGAGGCATTTGTTTTGTTTTAAAACAGTAATTCTCCTTCAATGCCTTGCCAGGTTTTCATTTCTGTGAGATGGGTGTTGCAATCATGTTCACATCCAAATTGTCCACTTATGAGATCATTTGCAAATCCCTGTCTTCTGCTCTTCTCTTCAGCTGCTTCTGAACTTTCTTGCCTCCCCTCATCCCACCCACTTATCATCACCCAACATTCAACTCCCATAAGATTTCTTTTTTTAAAAAAGGACACTATATTCTGTGGCAGTTCGAATTAGAAATACAGTGGCAATATTTTCTTCTGCTGCTATAGAATAATTGAAGCAAGCTTACATTTGACCTCACCTTAAACAATACAAGCACCTTTTACTATTTAATATCTGAAGTAGAGTCACACCTTATAGCAAGGTTAAGTTCTAAAGTGTGAAAATATAGTTAGTTACCCTTCAAAACCATTAAATCAGCCATTATACAGTGTAGTATCTTTACATCAATTTTAAGAGAAAGGGTTAAAATCTTCAAATGAAAGCAGTCTATATCAAAGAAAAGATTGATCTGAGATGGTTGCTATGGAAATAGAATGCAAAATTTGTTTTTCATCATATCTAACAAAACCAGGAAAAGAGACAGGAGCTAAAATTTCTAATCAAAAGAAAACAAAAAACAGGTGAAGACAGCTGGCAGAAAACTAGATATTTTTGGGGGGAGGGGAATATTCTCACTTCAATGTGACTGTATTCAGCTACAGCATGACTGTTCCTTATTTTTGGTTCACAATGATGATGATGTTTGTCTTTCATTATTGAAGAAGATCGTTCCATCAGTGAGATGATGCCATGACAAGCACATGAATTGGATTTGAGTAAGGGGGCACTGTGCTAAACCTCATTTTGTTCTCCAGAGTCAATTTGGATCCAGTGGCCAGATATGAACCAGAATGACTAGAGATGGCCCTGAATGCGAGGCAATCAGGATTAAGTGACTTGCACAAGGTCACACAACTATTTAGTGTCCATTGTCTGAGAGGATTAGAACTCTTGTCCTCCTAACTCCTAGGCAAGTGCTCTATCAAGTGTGCCACCTAGCTGCCCTGGTGGTACAGTGGCTAGGCACTAGCCCTAGAGTCAGGAGGTCCTGAGTTTAAATTTGACCTCAGACACTTAATATGTACTTAGTTGTGTGACCCTGGGCAAGTCACTTAACCCTATTGTCATGCAAAAACAAACAAACAAAAAAGAGTTTCTGTACTTTGCTTTGTTGCATTTGATTCACAAGGAGACAAATAAAAGATATAAATCTAAAAGAACATAGAAAGGGCCTCCTAGCTATCTTGGAATACTAGGGAAGCCAATTAAAGTTGTCATTAAACAGAAAGAATAGAATGCAGGTACATGGAAAATTTATTGTACAATCATACAGTGAAGTGAAAATGTTCACAGAACAGATTCCCATATCTCATCTCTTATTTAGTCCAGAGTATATATTTGCTGAGTGGAATGGCAACTCTCTCTGTTTCTGTCTTCTCTCCCTTTCTTTTTTAATTTTCTTTTCCCTACCCAGTCATGTAGTGTTAGATGTGGATATGTGATTCTATTGAACCCACTGTGCAACAGTTGCTACCATGTTTTTTTTTTTCAATTTAATATTTATTTATTCTCATTTTGTACAAATAATGTTTTTTATACAATAATAAAATATTTTTGTTTAAGAGTAAACAAAATACCCCCTCTCCCAAAAAAATATAGACTCGCTTGAGTGATAAAGGGGAGAGAAAAAAATTAAAATTAAAATTAAAAAAATAATAGTAATAATTGTAGGTATGGCCAGGTGGTGCAGTGGACAGAGCACCTGAGCTCATATCCAACCACATACACCCAACAATCACCCAGCTGTGTGACATGCAAGCCACCCCAACCCCACTGCCCTGAAAAAACTAAAATAAGAAGAAAAAAGACCCAAAATAAAATGAAATAGAAATAATAGTAGGGGTGGCTGGGTGGCGGACAGAGCACTGGCCCTTGAGCCCAGAGCACCCGGGTCCAAGTCTGGCCTCAGACACCCAATGGTCACCCTGCTATGCGGTCCCAGGCAGACCACCCAGCCCTATTTGCCCTGCATCCCCCCCCCCACGATAATAATAATAAAAAATGTGCTTCAGTCTGTGTTCCAACAGCACCAACTCTGTCGTGGGTGGATCATATTCTTTATGATAAGTCCATCACAAAAGTTACTTCCATATTTTTCCACTGTTACCATTGCTGATAGCAACTCCCTCCTTTGGTATTTCTCCACTGCCATGTACCATATTTTCTCTCTTCATTCACTCTGCCTCTGCTACAGGGTAGCTGAGTGGCGCAGCAGACAGATCCCTGGCCCTAAGGCCAAGTGGCCCCGAACCCCAATACCACCCCTTAGGCCCAGCATCCACCTGGCCCTATGGTCCCGGACAGGCCATCCAATACCAGCCCCTTGCAAGAAGTAAAAGAGAAAATGTGTTATATCTGACCACTCCCCCCCCCCCCCATGGTCCATCCTCTCCTCCATCATTCACATCCCCACCCCTTCCCCTTGTCCCACTTCTCTCCTTCTTATTCCAGCTGTCTATACCCCATTGAGTATATATGCTGTTTCCTATCCTAGAGAGCAAAGATTCCCTCATTCCCCCTTGCCTTCCCCCCTTCCATATCATTGCAATAGCTCATCGTAATAAAGAAAAATCTTATTATATGAAATATCTTAGCCTATTCCTCCTCTCCTTTTTCTTTCTCCCATTACATTTCCCTTTTATCTATTGACTCCATTTTTACACCACAATATATCTTCAAATTCAGTTTTCTCCTGTGCTTCATCTAAAAAAACTCCTTCTACCTGATCTATTAACTGAGAAGGTACATATGAGTATTATCAGTCTCATTTTTCTATACAGGAATACACACAGTTCATCATCATTAAGTCCCTCATATTTTCCCCTTCTCCTCCACTCTCTATGCTTCACCTGAGTCCTGTATTTGAAGATCAAACCTTCTGTTCAGCTCTGGCCATTCCAACAGGAACATTTGAAATTCCCCTGGTTCATTGAAAGTCCATCTTTTTCCCTGGAAGAGGACATTCAGTTTTTCTGGGTAGTTGATTCTTGGTTGCATTCTAAGCTCTTTTGCCTTCTGGTATATTATATCCCAAGCCCTAAGAGCTTCCAATGTAGTTGCTGCTAAGTCCTGTGAGATCCTGATTGCAGCTCCATGGTATTTGAATTGTGTCCTTCTGACTGCTTGCAATATTTTCTCTTTGACTTGGGAGTTCTGGAACTTGGCTATAATATTCCTGTGGGTTGGTTTTTTTGGGATCTCTTTCTTGGGGAGATCAGTGGATTCTCTCCATTTCTATTTTGCCCTCTGCTTCTAGGATATCAGGGCAATTTTCCTGTAGTAATTCTGTGAAAATGATGTCAAGGCTCTTTTCCTGATCATGACTTTCAGGTATTCCAATAATTTGTAGACTATCTTTCCTAAATCTATTTTTCCACATCAGTTGTTTTTTCAATGAGATGTTTCACATTTTCTTCTAATTTTTCATTCTTTTGGTTTTGAAGTATTGAGTCCTGATTTCATCAGTCTCCCTGAGTTCTATCCTTTGTCTGAAGGATTTGTTTTCCTCAGAGAGCTTTCTTAATCTCTTTTTCCATCTGGCCAATTCTGCTTTTTAAAGCATTCTTCTCCTCAATAACTTTTTGAACTGTTTTGTCCATTTGACCTAAGCTGGTTTTTAGCATACTATTTTCTTCAGCATTTTTTTGGATTTCCGTGACTAAGCTGCTGACTTCATTTTCATGTTTTTTCCTGCATCTCTCTCATTTCTTTTCCCAGTTTTTCTTCTAACTCCCTCATTTGATTTTCAAAGTCTTTTTTGAGCTCTGTCATAGCCTGAGCCCAATTCCTGTTATTCTTGGAGTCTTTAGATGCAGGAGCTTGTGCTTCCTCATCCTCAGACTGAGTGTTTTGATCCTTCTTGGGCTCACAGGCAAAATATATTTCTCAATGGTGTTCCTCTTATTTCTCTGCTTGCTCATTTTCCAAGCCTAAGCCTGTTTTGGGGGGTGCTTCCTGAGCTTTTGGGACACTCCCACAAGGGTCTCAGTGTGTGAGGCTCTGTCCTCCCTCCTGGTCTGCAAATGACCATAAGTGGCCCCCTCTGCCATGGGCTGAGGTGGGGGGGGGCTTGCTGTTCTATGGAGGGGGGGGCCTAGACTGCGATCAGGATCTGCATGTGGTCAGAACCCCAGAGTCCTATTCCAGGGACAGAGGACAGAGCTCTGCAGTCTCTCTTCACTCCCCTCCCAGGTTCAATGGGCTCATGCCCTGGGGGCTCCTGCTTACTGTTCTGCCTGCTTCTGTTTCCTGGATCTGGGTTGCTGTGGCCATGCTGCTCTCTGTGTGCCCTGAAGGCTGGGCTTCTGGTGCTTGCTCTGGCAGAGGTCCCCCGCTGTTCCCACAGATTGTGCCCAGTGCTCCCCGGGGTGTAGCTCAGGAAACTGCCCCCACTGCTGTGAGCTGCAGCTCCCAGCACCCTGGGGCTGCCTCCAGGAGGCTAAAGTTCTTTCACTCTGGTAGGCATCCCTCCAACCCCGGGAGCCACTACCATGTTTTAAAAAAAAGCACCTTAATCTCAGACTCTTTTCACTTGTGATTTCTGATGAAAATGAATTACCTTTGAAGTCAAGACTGTCTTGTAAATATTGTCCAAGACAAAACTGTCTTGGACAAAATATTCCATTCTCTCAAGAAATAAATATTCTAAAGGAAAGAGGGCAACAACATGAGCATATATATGTACAAAAAGCACATAAAGTAAGTACTTGTATAGCCACTATTTCTTTCTTTTTTTTTTCTTTTTTGTAAGGCAAATGGGGTTAAGTGGCTTGCCCAAGGCCACACAGCTAGGTAATTATTAAGTGTCTGAGACCGGATTTGAACCCAGGTACTCCTGACTCCAGGGCCGGTGCTTTATCCACTACGCCACCTAGCCGCCCCTTATAGCCACTCTTTCTTTGGTGCTAAGAATTGAAAACTGAGGAGATGCCCATTATTTGAGAAATGGCTGAATAAGCTGTGATAAAATACATTGTGCTATAAGAAATGGTGAGGGGGATGGCTCCAGCAAAACCTAGGAAAACTTCTGTGAGATGATACAAAGTGAGTAAAAGCAGTATTTTAACAACAATGACCTATAATTTTAAAGGACTAACCCCTCCAGAGAGAGAAATGATGAACTCTGAGTACAGATTGAGGCATACTTTTTTCCTTCTTTTCTCCTTCCTCCTTTCCATGTAATAATGGTTAAATGTGAAAATATGTTATACATGATTTTATCTATCTATCTATCTATCTATCTATCTATCTATCTGTCTATCTATCTATCTATAATCATACTTTGTCCCTTCTCAATGGGTGGGGAAGGGATGAAGGAGGGAGAGAATTTAGAACTGAAAATTTAAGAAAAAAACAACAAAAACAAGCATAGAGAAATGTTGGAAGACCCAAGAAGTGACCAGGAAAAGGCATCATGAGGAAGATGTCCCTTGAATTTATTTTTGAAAGAGATGAGGGATCAAAGGAAAAAGTGAGGAAAGAGAATATTTCAGGTATAAGGATAGCTAGTGCAAAAGCATAGGGTTGAGAGTTAGAAAGCTGTCTATCAGAAATGACAAGATGGATAGTATGACTAATCTTTTGTGGATGGTAGTAATGGGTAGGAAGTCTGTAAAAGTATGAAAGGATTGGGTTGTATAGATTTGAAATAGCAAATACAAAGGTTAATATTTGATCCTGATGGTAAAGGAAACCACTGAATAGCAGCAGGATGATATGGTCAGGGTTCTAACTTTTGGAAAATTATTTTAGTGTCTATGCAATATGAACTGAAAAGGAAAATACTTGAGAGAGAGAACAATTAAGAAGAAGGTGAGGGGTGGCTAGGTGGCGCAGTGGATAAAGCACCGGCCCTGGAGTCAGGGGTACCTGGGTTCAAATCCAGTCTCAGACACTTAATAATTACCTAGCTGTGTGGCGTTGGGCAAGCCACTTAACCCCATTTGCCTGGCAAAAACCTAAAAAAAAAGTGACATCTAGGTGATAATAGCCTGCATTAAGGTAGTATCTATTTGAACAGAGAGAATGTGGAGAGAGCAAGAGATGTGGATATAGAAAAAATATTTGGCAACTGGGTATATGAATGTGTGACACTGTGGAATTGAGGAAGATACCAAGGTTGCTAACCTGGTGATTAGATGGATGGTAGATTCCTCAAAAGAAATAGAAAAGTCCTTGATATGGATACATATAAAGGGAAGAGTTCTGTTTGACCATAGGGAATTTGAGACATCTTTGTTACTAGTTCAAAATATCTGACAGGCAGTTGGCAATGCAGAAATGAATCTTAAGAGAAACTAGGACTGGATACAGAAAACTGGTAGTTATAAATAAGCAGAAATTATATTTGAACCTATAAATCACTAATGAACTAATTTAATAAAAAGGATATATATATAGAGAGAGAAGGGTAAAAGAGAGGGATGTGACATGGGTGATATTCCAGCAAGTGATAGAGGGGAAAAGGAGAAATGAAAAAAAAAGAGAGAGAGAGAGACAGAGAGATTCACTGATAGAATGCAGTAATTGGTATCTAATGGCAAAACAAACAACCTTAGATAAACTACATCCAGAACATGAAGGGTAATAGTAATATGAGCATGCTAATATCAAAAGTTAGAATAACTGGCATTTGTTGAATGGTAGAAAGAGAAGAGCCGTCCTAAAAGTTTATCCATGTATATGAGTAGCCAAAAATGCAGGAGTGAAAAGGAAAAGAACAACATTACCCATACTTGGTTCTTGACTTTTTTTGATATTGTCAGATGGGTAAACTCCTTTCCGACCTTTGTCATGTGTAAAACAACTAGTTATGGTTTTCTAAGAAGTCTGTCAAAAATTAATAGAAAATTGTCCAGATGCTTTTTAAGGATGAAGTCCCACTTATCTATTATTTTCAGAAAAAGTGCTGAAATTGAAAAGTATTTTATTTTATGCATTTTAATACAGAGGTTATATAAACTTTTTTTAATAGTATCAAGGAAAAGCAGGATATAGTAGAAAGAATACTAAACATGGAGTCAGGTTATATGAAGATTTGAGTTATGGCTCCAATGCTTATTGGTTATGTGGCCATGGACAAATAACTTCTATGATATGAGAATAACAATACTTTCACTATCTGCAAAGACAGACATTCAAAAGGAGAAATAGCATGATACAGTAGTAGGGGAAGAAGTGATTTTTGAGAATGAGACTGAAATTCAAATTTGCTGTTGCTTACTATTGTTCATGTGCCCTTGGACAAATCTCTTCCTCTTTTAGGTCTCAGCTTCTTTATCTACAAAATGAATACCCATAGATAACCATAGGATTTCTTATAGTTCTGAATTCCTAACCATGTAAGCTATGCCTGATGACAACCAAGGGGTCATTGAAGTTCCAGGAAGAGTCATGAAAAGTCTAGCACATAATTTCCTCTGTTGCTACTATCTAACTATATTGAATGGTAAGAGGACATTGATTTACTACATAACTAAATATAAACAAATGATGGAAATATAATAGTGGAATAAATAACTATTATTTTGCTTTCTGGCAGGCAACTGAGTAGCAATAGATAAAGATCATACTAAAGGGGTTATATGGAATCTGTTGGTCCTTTATGGAGAGGATTATTCAACCTTCATTTTTTATTTTTGGTCATTTACTTACCCAACTATTCCTTTTATCATTTAGTACAATTGATAATGAATTGAACACCAAATATGGTAAGAAAATTTTTTCCCAGTTCACTAAAATATGTATTTAATGAAGGATGATTACCTTACATATAAATATATTCCATCTAAAAATAAAATATTTATGAATTGCATTCAGCTTTTCCTTTTTAAAAAACTATGTAGGTTAGGGGTGGCTAGGTGGCATAGTGGATAAAGCACTGTCCCTGGAGTCAGGAGTACCTGGGTTCAAATCCGGTCTCAGACACTTAATAATTACCTAGCTGTGTGGCCTTGGGCAAGCCACTTAACCCCATTTGCCTTGCAAAAAAAAACTATGTAGGTATATGGTGACATTACTTTTATAATTCCAAAGAAATGCATGACATAGGTCAGCTACAAATGTTATTTCTATTTCTAAGGTTTAGGTTAACAGAACCAATTGACTTGTAGAGTGGGGATGGCTAGGTGACTCAGTGGATAGAGAGTCAGACTTGAAATTAGGAACTTATCTACCCAAGTTCAAATCCAGCTTCAGACAGGTAAGTCATTTAACCCTGCTGGCCTCGGTTTCTTCATTTATAAAATGAGATGGAAAAGGAACTGGCAAACCATGCCAGTATCTTTGTCAAGAAAACCCCAAAATAGGGTCACAAAGAGTTAGATATGACTGAAATGACATAGTGATAATATGTAGAGTTCTTGAGTTTTTGAACCAAATAAACACATATATGTATACCTAAACAAATATTATAAACTTACCTAGAAGGGTTTGTTTATCTTGTGAGGAATCAGGTTCTGAAGAACATCTGCAAGATCGAAGAACTATCACCCCTCCAAGTACACCCTCTTCACTGGCTAGGAAAGGTGAACCTGTAGAAAATTGAGATCTTTTTTTAATGACTATTCTTTCCACTCCTTCTTCCTATACAAAGACAGAAACAAAAGGCAAGAAAGATACATAGTTTCTAATAATTTCTGGTTTTTGTTATAGAGTAATCTTGTATGGATTGCTTAGGCAAACTTGGGTCCACTCACTGTCTGTCTGGCAAAGACAGCATAAGGTACTGCCAAAAAGACTTAAGTGAGAAGTTGAGTGTGTAGTACAGAGTTCAGAATGGGATTTGAAACACCATGAGATTAAAGGACATAAAAACAAATATATAAAAACAAAACAAAATGATCCCCTTTGATTACTTCTTAAAGATCATTTCTTGCCCTTTATGTTTTGTCAAAATTATAACACCAAAAACTCTGATTTGCTCCCTAAGGTTCAATTTTTAAACAAACCATTACACATATTAAAAAATGTTCCCAATGGCTTGCCTGAATAAAGGAGAAATTATGTTCCAAATTTTGGATATTTTTCTTTGCCAAGGACATCTATTTAGATCATTTCCCATATCTGATGTGGGAAACAAATTAAAAAAACTAGAATAGAATTATAGTAATAACATTGTATTTTAGTATAATATGGACTTTGACTAATTGAGAAAACTAACAAATAAAAATATAATTGCTAATTTCAATTTCTAATTTTTAAATAATCAAAATGATAAAATACATTATGTATTAAATACATTATGTATTAAAATTAGGCATTGATGATGTAGGTGTTGACAATAAGACATCTTACAATGTCTTTGAGGTCATTACTTTGAGAGATATTAGTTATTGCATCAGAGTTGTGTGGAAGAAGAATTAACAGTTCAGATTAACGGAATGAAAGATAAATTAGTCATTATTTTCATACAGATTTTTTCTAAGATTATACCTTAAATAATTTCATTCTAAAAATAATGAAAATTCCTATTTTTAAGGAATAAAGTGATTACTTAAAAGTGAGCCAACTTACCCATAAGTTATACCAATTTGTTCACAAAGTTATATAAGAGAATGAACACTTAAATGTGCATGTATACAAACACAAAGAGTTAGTATGGCATAGTGGAGAGAAAGCTGATCTTAAAGCAAAGATACAGGGCAAATTACATAACCTCTCAGTGCTCTGGGTCAGCTGGGTCAAACTTAAAGAGAAAGAAAAGGCAGTATGTCTCTTATCTACTCTCTATTGGGAAGTAGATAATATGTTTCAAAATGAGTCCTTTGGTACTGAGGTTGGTCATCTAATCAAAGTTACCAAGTTTTTCAAAGTTGATCATCCTTATAATACTTCTGTTACTATATAAATTGTTACTCTGGTTCTGCACATTTCACTTTGTATCAGTTCATATGTCTTCTTAGGTTTTTTTTTTTTAAACCATACCCTTCATTTTTTTGTTGGTATGTGCAAGGCAATGGGGTTAAGCGACATGTCCAAGGTCAGCTTCGTTATTTCTTAAACAATAGTATCCCATAACATTCATATAACATTACTTCTTGGATATCCCTCCATTTTTCAATTCTTTGCCACAATAAATAGAGTTGCAATTATATTTTTACACATACGAGTCCTTGACATTTTCATAGTATTGCTGAGTCAGAAAATCTGCAGATTAATAGCTCTTTAGGAGGGTAGCTCAAAATTATTTTCCAGAATGGTTGGGTGAATTTTCAGCTCTGACAAGAGTGCTTTATTGTATACATTTTCCCAAAGTGTATCCCTCTCCCCCAAGCCCCAGTATTTGCCATTTTCTTTTTTTGTCATCTTATGTAATCTTCTGGAAATGAGGTGATACCTCAGAGTTGTTTTAAAGCATTTTTTCATATGGTTATTGATATTATTTTTTCATATGGCTATTGGATTTCTTCCTCTGAAAACAAACTATTCTTATATTTTAATTGGGGAGTGCTCTTTTTATTATAAATTTATTATAAATTTGACGAGATTCTTCCTCCCCGTGTGTGTGTATTATATATATATAATACACACACACAAAGATATATTTATATATACACATACCTACACATATTTAAATAGCATGTTAGAAACAAGAGCTTTATGAGAGAAACTTGTTAGTGCAAAGACTCCCCCCCCATTTTCTGCTTTTCTTCTAATTTTTGTGAGCTGCTTTCTTCTTTATAACAGTAACCTTTAAATCCAGCCTAAGAAATATTGTTATGTCTGTGGACAAGTCACAACCCTGTTAGCCTTAATTTTCTCATCAGCAGAATGAGTTGGAGAAGGAAATGACAAACCACTCCAGAACATCTGCCAAGAAATACCCTAAATGGAATCACAAGTCCTCTATACAAGGCCACCTACTTGTGGAGACATCAGTCAGCATATTCTTTTCTTCCCTACTATTATTACTTGGTCATTGTTTAGCAAACATTATATAGACATATTTTCAATTTTTTTTAATAAATTGATCATACTTTTTCTCCCTCTGATGACCATCTGAAATCTTTAGTATACCATTTCAATTTCATCAATTATTTTGGTATTTGGATTATTAAATCTTCCTTTCAATTTTCCATTATTTAAAAAATTAGGATAACATTCAATAACACCGCATCCTTTTGGACTACTTTACATGTACAACTGTGTGTGTGTGTGTATGTATGTGTGTATACATATATGTATATATATATATATATATATATATATAATATGCCTCTTCTTTCACATTGTCAAAGTATTTTCCCAGAGTTCTATTCTTGATCCTCATTTATTAATATTTTCTCTTGGCAATTACATCTATTTCCACACTTTCAAGTATCACTTCTATATAATGAATACCAAAACTTATGTCTCTAACTTTGTCCTTTCTTCTAAGCTCTAGCTCCACATCTTCAAATATTAGACCACTTTTGATATCATACCTAACCTTCACATTCAATATATTTAAAATCAACTTTCTCAACTTTTTAAAATCAAAACTTGTTCCTCTTTCTGATTTCCTTATGTCTGTTAATAGTATCAGTATTAATTCAGTCACTTAACCCCACAATCTAAATTTTTCCTATTTTTCCACACACATCATTCCTCTCAATTATTGGAAGAAGAGAAATGCTATACATTACATAGATTTCTGCCTGATCTACAATCTTTCTAAGAGAAGAAATACCATTCTATAGATTGAAGAAGACTCTTCATTTCCAGGGAAGAGGAGAAAAGCAATTCTATCAAGTCTTCAGTCTCATCTCCTGACTTGGGGGAAAAGAAACTACACCTTTTCTTCAGCTTGCAGGGGCAGAAGTTTGGGCTCTGCCCTGAGCCCAAACAGCCATGCATAATGAAAAATTATTTGAACTCATTCTTCAATGATTAACAAACTTCTCTCTGGTCATATCCACTGGTATGGGGTACCAGTGATTGAATCATTACTGTCATCATTTGAATGCTATCTTCCATATTTCACAGTCTGATCCCTTCCTTACGTCCATTCCCTTCAATGTCCCATTGTAAAGCTACCTTTAAGTTTCATTAATCTCATTGGAATGTCTGTTCCATAGGCAACAAACTTGCTTTCATCTTAAATCTTTTCCTTTACTCCCCCTTTCATTTTCTGGTTCTTACAGAGATATGATTCCTTTCACAATCTTAATAGTTTTCTATTCTTGCATGGGCTGGACTTTCCCTCATTGTCCTACTAGTCACTGATGGCGGTGGAATAATTGCTCACCAATGTTACTTTCAGGTTCATTCTCTACCACTTTCATTCAATAACCTCTTCTCCATTTCATTTCACTCCATCCACATTTACTATCAAACCAAAATTCGGTAGCTGGTAAGCTCCAGGGCATTTTCTTTTCTTTCATCAATGAATTCAGTGCCTGTTTCAGTCTTTCTTTCCTCTTAGCCTTATAATTAGAGATTCCAACACACTTACTGATATATCCTCAATGAACTTAATCTCAGTTTTTCAACTTTAATTTCATGCCTCTACTTCTTTTTCTCTTTCTCTTAACTTTTTTATATCCTAACCTCTCATCATACTACCAAAACTGTTCTCTCCAAAGTTACTAAAGATCTCTTAATCGTCAAATCCAATGGCTTTTTCTCAATCCTTATCTTCCTTGACCTCTCTGTAGCCTTTGACCCTGTCAATCAAATTGTTCTTCTGATATTCTCATTTATGTTTTCATAGCACTGATTATATTGATTCACTTCCTGCCTAACAGACCATTCTTTCTTAGCCTTCCTTACTGACTATATCCTGTAAAGGCTACGTTTTGAGCCCTCTTCTAAAGAACAGAAACTATTTTTCTTGGTGATCTCATTAGCTCCCATGGATTTAATTATCATCTCTATGCTAATGATTATCAGGTTTATTTGTCCAGCCCTAAACTGTCTCTTGAACTACAGTCTCCTATCTCCAAATACCTGGATGTCCCAGAGACATCTTACACTCAGCATCTACAAAACTCCTAAATCCTCATTCTTTCTGACTTCCCTATGTTGTTGAAAATAGCACCATTCTCAGCTTCTCACTTTCTTTCACCTGCCATGTCCAATCTCTTGTCAAGGTCTGTTGATTTTACTTTTTTAATATCTCCTACATCACTCTTATTTCTCCTCTGGCACTGCCATCATCTGGTAGTCCATCCCTTAATGCTTGCATTGCTGCAGTCTCCTAGTTGTTCTCTCTGTCACAAGTTTCCCTGACTCCTAATCCATCCTCCATTCAAAGTGATCTACCTAAAGTATAGGTTCAACTAAGCCCCCCCCCCCATTCCATACTCAACAAATTTCTGTGACTCCCTATCACTTCCAGGATCAAATATAAAATCCTCTGTTTGGCACTCAGAACCTTTCATAATCTGACCCTCCCTACTTTTTCAGTCTTCTTATACATTAACCCCCTCCTTTCCTCATGTACTTTGAGATCCTGTGATACTGGTCCCCTTGGTTTCCTCAAACAAGAAACCTTATTTTCAAATGTAGAAACTTTTCACTCTTCTCCAGCCTGAAACATTTTCCCTTTTTTATTTCTTCCT
Source organism: Macrotis lagotis (assembly GCF_037893015.1). Lineage (NCBI taxonomy): Eukaryota > Metazoa > Chordata > Mammalia > Peramelemorphia > Peramelidae > Macrotis > Macrotis lagotis. The sequence continues at coordinate 177,162,558 of NC_133658.1, read as the reverse complement.
CCAAGCTTCCCTGACTTCCTTCAGGTCCCAATTTGAATAGGAAACCTTTCCCAATCCCCTATAATCCTAGTTTCTTTTCTCTCAAGACTATTCCCAGGGGAGGCTAGGTGACACAGTAGATAGAGCACCAGCTCTGGATTCAGGAGTCCCTGAGTTCAAATCTGGCCTCAGACACTTAATAATTACCTAGCTGTGTGGCCTTAGGCAAACCACTTAACCCCATTGCCTTGCAAAAGTTTAAAAAAAAGGACTATTCCCAATTTATCCTGTATAAATCTTGCTTCAATAGAGTTATTTTCATATTTCCCCCATTAGACTATGAGCTTCCTGACAGCAGGGACTATTCTTTGTCTTTCCCGTTATCCTTGGTGCTTAGTACAGTGTCTGGTACCTGATAGGCAATCATAAATAAATGGAAATCTCTAATGTAGTACAAAAGCCTCTGGGCCTGGATTCAAAGACAATAATGTTCAAGTCAAAGATCTGCAACTTAAGTGGTTACAAGGGCTTGAATGAGTCATTAAAATTCTCTTAGTACTAGTTTCTTCATTAGCATTATAAGGATAATAATCTGGATGACAGAGTAGTTGTGGGAATAAAAGGACATCATGGATATGAAGGATCTTTTAATTCTTATAGGGTCATGAGCTCATAAGAAAAAGATCTTAAAGCAAAGCAGCAAGAAGGCACCATAGTACACATTGGGTCTGGAATCAAGAAGACTTGAGTTTAGCTGCAGACTCTGGGTAAGAGACTTCACTTCTGTTTGCTTCAGTTTCCTAATCTTTAAGATAAGAATAAAAATAACATTTACCTTCCAGAGATGTTATGAGGATCAAATGAAATGATAATTGCAAGGTAGTTAGCACAGTGCTGGCTATATAATGGTATATATCATCATCATCATCATCATAGCTAGAAGAGACCTTGAAAGTCATGTAATTAAACTTTCCCATTTTACAAATGAGAGAATTGAGACTCAGGAAAATTAAGTGCATTGCCAAAGTTATACCACTGAGGCATATCAATATTGGTTGTAGCCTTTGAGTCTTTCTCAAATCCACCTCAGTCATAGAAAATGATGATAACAAAGGTTATCTTGCCCTCACCTAAAAGTGTTCTACTTTATGTTAGTGAATTCTGAAATTCTTTGGTATTTGGTATTCTGAAATTCTGGTGATATTTTATAATCCCATTTTCTCCTCTGCTATACACACCTATTCTTCATCCTCACTGAGATCTTCAATTCTTTCACCTCTCAAGTTCTTCACCATGTCATCACTTTGTCATTTCCTTCTCTATTTCAATTCTGTGATGAACCAATTGAACTCCATACTATCATATCCTTGAATTCTTTGCCCTGCCAGCATCCAGTAATGTGATACTGAACAGAAGAGTAGAAAATCACAAAACTCTGATGACTGGATCCAATGCAAATTTATTTTGCATAATCTCAAATTGTGCACTGCAGCAATTTTATACTCCCCTAAACAACACATTATTTTTTCTTATTACAGCAGCAATTACACATCTTTTTCTCTCTCCTCTAGCCCTCCCAGGGCATCTTGGACATAGACTTACATTTTCACATAAGATAGTGAACAATTTGTCCTTACAGAGTCCATTGTAATTACCTTTTGACATTATCTTTATTTCTTTTGATTTGTATGTCAAATTTTCTATTAAGTTCAGGTCCTTTTGTAACAAAATCCTGAAATTCTGGCAATTCATTGGATGTTCATTTTTTTTCCCATTAAGGATTATGCTCAGTTTTGCTGCATATGATATTTTTGGCTGTAACCCCAGTTCTTTTGCTATTCTATATGTTGTGTTCCAAGACTTGTGGTCTTTTTAAGTAGCCACTGCTGGGTCTTGTATAATTCTAAATGCTGTTTCACTGTATTAGATTGTTTTCTTCTCATTGCTCTTAATATTTTCTTCTCAACTTGTGTGTTTTGGAACTTAGTTATGATATTCTTTTAAATTTTCATTCTAAGATCCCTTTCAGCTTTTGATCAGTGAATTTTTTCTATTTCTACTTTTCCCTCTTGTTATAAAACTTCAGGACAATTTTCTTTTATTGTTTCTTATATTATTGTATCAAGATTCTTTTGCTTTCAGATAGTGTAGTTATTTTTATGTTTTCTTGATATTTTCTTCAAATCTGTTGTTTTTCTTGTGGTGTTTCACCTTCTTTTTATTTTGTTTTATTATTTCTTTGTCTCTTAATAACTTTATTGATATCCCCTTGCTCCATTCTAATTTTCAGAGTCATTTTCTTCCTTAAGCTTCTGAATCTCCTTTTCCAGTTGGTTTACTTTCTTTTCATTAGATTATACTTATTTCTTTTTCAATTTCTTCTAAATCTCTCTTATTTGATTTTTAAAATATTTTTTTTCAGTTCCTCTATAAATTATTTTTAAGCAGGTAGCCATCTGATGTTACTCCTTGGGGTAGGAGTGGCTTTTTTTGCTTTAACATCTTCCTCTGAAAATGAATCCCTGTCTTCTCTATTCCCACAGTAACTGTCTATTATTGGGTTCTTTCTCCTTTGCCTTCTCATTCAAAAAAAATTAAGCAGCCTTTTTTTTTAAATATATTCAGCTCTAGTCCTATAGTTCAGGAGTGTGGTGTCTCTTACCCCAGCTTTGTCCTGGGACCAGCTTATGCATTCCTTTCCCCCTGCAAGCCACAGATGGGGCCCCTCATCAGCACACTGTGCTGGAAATGACCTTGCTCCTTGAGAACACTGAAGTGGCTATAGCCTTCAGTTCTCCCCTCAGGTCTGGGACAAGACAAATAATTCAGTTCTCCTGTAAGTGTCTACAGCAGCAGCATCCCATGCCACTGCTTCTGCACTCACAGGGCATTTGAGTTTTGATTCTCTCCTGCCCAGGAATGTGCCTCACTTGTACAGCTGGTGAGTTGGTGGCATCACTTATCAGCACAGGTTCTCTCTCTTCCCCTCAACTGGGGAAGCATCTCAACTGATACTCAACTCCCCACACTGTCGAGGAGGTAAAAATTTCTCTGGATGAGGTGGAGGCTACCTTCCAACCTGGCTGCCCCAGGACTCATGTCTTGCTATTTCAGAAAGGTGATTGCATATCACTCAGCCAGGAATCTCAGTCCCTGGATCTTCTTTGGATATTTTCTGGTTATCCCTGGAGGAACATTGTTCTGCCACAATTTTTGTTTTTGTTGTTTTACTTTCACCCTGAGATGTTTGGTTATTTATTACTGGAGGAAATCTAGAGAGTTTGGAATTCTCTGACCTACTCCCACCATCTTCCCAGAATCCCTCTCTTCTTGAGGAATATCAAGAGATATTTTATCAAGTACTTCAGTAAAATCTTGTTATTTTTGTTCAGTCATCTCAGTCATGTCCAATTCTTTGTGACTCCACCTAGGGTTTTCTTGCCAAAAACACTGGAGTGGCTTACTATTCCCTCCTCCATGTCATCTTAGAGTTGGGGGAACTGAGGCAAACAGGTTAAGTGACTTTCCCAGGATCACATAGTTATTAAGTATCTAAAGTGAGATTTGAACTCAGTCTTCCTGACTTCAGGTCCAAAGCTCTTTCCACTGTACCATTTAGCTGTCCAACATCTAACATTCCCAAAATCTATCACTTTGGTCATAGTCCAAAAATGATATATTATTGTAGTCTGGTATGAATGGTTTTGCTAAAAAACTTGTTGCTAAACATATTAAAATATTGTTTCATAATTTATAAGTGGTTCAAGAAAAACCATGTGTTCTATTATATACTGCAAGTCAAGAACATCTGAGTTCAAATATGACTTTGGATTCTTAGTGGCTGTGTTACTCTGGGCAAGTCACTTAAATCCTATTTGATACAATTCCTCATCTGTAAATGGAGACATACTGAAGCAGGAAATGACAAACCAGCCAAGAAGATCGCAAATGGAGTCACAAAGAGTCAGACAACACAACAACAGTATATATACACATACATATTCTACTAAAATGAAGGGGTGCATTGCTGGGATCATGAAATTAAATGTCATATTACCATGCTTCCATATCAGAAATGATGACTATCTATCATAAGTGTTTAGCATATAGTAAGTATTCTAAGTATTGTATGTATATAAACACATGCACACAAGTTAAGTATGAAAATTTTTGTGAAAATTCATACAACATACAAATGTCTCAATATCAGATATGCACATACCAATATATTCACACCCATATATGCCTGACCATACACACTAACTATACATGTAATACATGCACATAAATAATAGCTTGAGCACTTCTTTAATATATACCAACCACTATGATCTCTCATTCATTGTCTAGGTGAAAGTCTACACATCTTTACATCTATATAGAACTACAATCCATTTCATTCTACTTCAATTGTAGTACCATTAAGATTCCTATAGAATCTCTTTCTTAAATAACGACATCTGACAAATCATCTTTCCCTTCTTTAGTGTGTGTGTGTGTGTGTGTGTGTGTGTAGGAAGAGGAAGAAATAGAGAGGGAGAGAGACCATGACCTTAAGCAACTTATAATATAAAAGGGGATACAAAATTTAAAGAAAAGCAAAAGGCTATAACATATAATCAAAAGAAAGGAAAGATCACTGTCAGATCACTGTGAGTATTTAAGGATGGTTTCGCATAGGCCCCAATACTTAGACTTTGAAGGATAGATAGAAATTTGAACTAGGATGAAAGGATAGATTGTTGAGATTGTGGAGTAAAGTGCTGCTTTTCTTTATTTATCTGTGAAAAGAGTGGCTTTTTAGGCTGTCAGTTAAGGAAAGGTCAGAGTGCTTAGAACACCAGCCCTGGAGTCAGGAGGACCTGAGTTCAAATTAATAATTACCTAGATGGGTTACCTTGGGCAAGTCACTTAAACTGCCTTGCAAAAACAAAAAAGATTTTTTCTTTCTTTCTGAGTGTCTAAAATACTGCTCTGTATATAGTAGATGTTTAACAAATGCTGTTTAAACTGAGGGGGAAAAGGCCAATAGCAAAATATTTTAAAAAGCAATTCAGAAAAATATTGTATTAGTTTGAATATAGGGTCATGTGGGGAAAAGCAGCTTTAGAATTTGACATGGTAAGATAGTACCTTTAGAGTCTGGTCTAGCCTAGAAATAGGCTGCCCATATAACTCTGGGTAGTAACTAAGGTAAATTCCAAAGACTTTAAGGTACAAAGAAGCTGCTCATTTGCAATTGCAAAAGTTTTCAGTGGAAGTTTCTTACACCAAACAAGTCATAGATCAGGAAGAAATAACTCCAACAATACATATTGATACAGGTTAATGAAATGCATTCCTCATGAACCTCATGTGAAGTAATGTACAAAGGAGCCCAGGTAATACAAGTAATTCTGAGCACAGATCATTGTAGGGACTTTCCTGGAATAAGACAACTAGTATGGAACAGAGCCAAGACTCAAATTCAGGACTCCTTACTCCCAGGAGAGGTCCACTACTATGTTGCCTGATGCTAGAGGAAATGGAAAGTTAAGATTCAGCAATAGCTTAGACAAAGACTGAACAAAAAAGTTGAAGATATCACTAAAATTCCATGATCCAGGAGGGAATTATTGAGAGTAAGAAGAATATGATTGCAGAAAGAGAGTGGCATAATTTTTTTCCATTTTCTGATCATGATGACAAATAAGAGTTCTAGGTTAGGTTTCTGATTTGGCAGCTAAGAGCAGTGGGATACCCGGAAGCAGTAAGAGTAGATGGCAGATGTAGGGAATCAGTGATAGTAAGAATAAGAAAGGGTAGATGGAAGGTGGGAATCTGAAAACCACTTTCCTCCCTTGTGGATGTTTGAAGTTTGTTTCTTGCTCTTAGATTTGGGTTTGAGTGTCATTCATGTCCTTATTTGTTTCTAAAATAAATCTGTTTTGGTTGAAAATGTTCACTGGTGCCATTTGGTTGCTAACAGGTAACCTGATTTAATTTTTTTTTAAAGTGCACCAAATTGAGATGCTTCCAAGAGAACCTTGGATGGGTACACAAGCGAAATAGGAATGTTATTATTGATATGCCTCCAATATTGAACTTGGGACTCCTATAATTCTTACAGCAATTAAGGGCAGATTGGGTTCACTCTTGGAAGTTCATCTATCATCTTTCTTTAGGTATCATATCTCCACCTAGAGTTTCTTTTGGAAACTTCATTATTTAATTTGTTTGCTCCACCCCATCCCTTAAGAGAGTATAACTAAACAAAGGACATTATGCATTGTTCTTTTCCTCAACGGTATTTTAAGACAGAAGAAAGCTGGCTAAATGAAAATAAAATGCACACCTGATTAAGGGGAAGGGATGTCATAAAAGAGTAATAAGCAGTGGTAGGAGTGAAGAATTAGGAGCTCCACCAGTTCTGCCTCAGAGAGTGGGCTGGGAAGAGGGGAGAGAACCACTAATTCTGGGCTTACTTATGAACTATTCTTTATTTGATTTCCCTCTTCCCAGACTTGCTTTCCTAAGGCAACTGCCTTGATTTGTCTTTAGTGAAGAAGGGAAGAAGTATCATTTATTGTGTCAGATGACTTACAGATCCTCTCTTCACTTTTGCAGCTAAGATCAAGGGCTGTGCTACTACTAACAGTTGTTAAGATATAATATTAGGGTAACAAAGGTAGGCCACTTCCAGTGGAATTCCCTCTTCAGTACCCAAATTCCTTCACACTGCTAATCTACCAGGATCTTTATTTATCTCTGGAATTCCCTCCCTGTCCTAGTTCAACAAGACTCTACTTTGCTAACCTCAAGAACACGATGCAAGATCTGTTTTTTCAGCCTGTCATTCCCTACTATATTAGGAACTGTAAGGTTTGTTTTTCCCCCTCTGTGGGATTTGAGCTTCTCTGTTTAATTCAATCATGTGTTTTTATGATCTTGTACACAACATGCCTAAATAATTTAGCCATAGGTATACCCTTGATATACCTAATAAATGAAATAAAAAAGAAACACCAAGTTAGCAACAGGGATCTTCTCAGAAACTGCCCAATATACAAAATGACTACAGTGTGCCAAAGAATTTCGAGATTAAGTGATCACAGTAAAGATATGAATGAAGAAGTGGCAATGAAAACATTGTAACCATCAACATTTAAATATATGGGATATTTGATCAAGAAAAAAAAAGAACCAGAAATAACCAAAGTAAATTAATTATCTAAAGGGAGTTATTGAAATAATTCTTTTATTTTTCAAAGGTTGAATCATAATGGCAGGAGAGACAGATCAATTTAAGCAGTTCTAAAAATAGACCGTTGGTGAGAACAGAGGGAAAAATGAAAATGCACATAATGCAGAATGAAACTGGCAATTCAACTACAGCTAGATCTATAATTTGGGCATTTATGACCACATTCAGCTTTGTGTCCATGACCACACTAGAGGAGAATGTGAGGATAAAATGTGAAAACAGAGCCTCTGAATTACACATTATGGAAAACACCTGTTGCACAGGTAAATTAAATGAGAAAAGAAAGGCAGAAATTGGAGAGGGGGGTATCTAAAGGGATAGCCTTGAGAGACAAAACTATAAACTTTTTGCATTTGGAAAATAAGTTCTATTTTACCACTTTTAAAAAATGATCATTAACAAAAACACAAAATCAGAAACCTTAGCTTACCTCAAACATCTTCTTTAAAAAAAAAAGAATAGGGGGCAGCTAGGTGGCACAGTGGATAAAGCACCGGCCCTGGAGTCAGGAGTACCTGGGTTCAAATCCAGTCTCAGACACTTAATAATTACCTAGCTGTGTGTGGCCTTGGGCAAGCCACTTAACCCTGTTTGCCTTGTAAAAACCTTAAAAAAATAAAAAAAATAAAAAAAGAATAAAATCACATCAAAAAATCTCACAATTTATACCTTTACCTGTATATAAATGCTTTCATTATCTTACTTTAGGCTCCATAACTCTACCAAAATATATAGTACAAATATTATCCCTATCTTATAGATGAAGTAAAAGGCCTGCCCAAAGGTTATAAGAGTATAAAAAGCAAACCTTATTATTCTAAATTATTCTATAATTTCAGCAAATATATAGAAATAAATTATGACTTCTCTTCAAAGAAGGTATCATGCTTTCATAGTTGTATGAAAAATTCATGATTGTTCAGGTTTACATAGTTGCGTGGTTAATACATTGTGAGATAGTGAACATTTTATCATACAGTTTTGGAATTTTAAAAAAAACATCAGTTATGGCTTGGCCTGATATAGAGAAAGGGAGAAAGAAAAAGATAATTTCAAAGTAAAAGGTCTTGTTATCATGGAAATAAGTGAAAGGGTTTCACTTAAAAGGTAATTCTAAAACTTGAGCCTTTACTACAATTCCATGATAAGGTTCAACTGCATCAGCTTAATTCAAAAAGTTTTTTTTTCAACCTCAATAAGAATCATTCAATTTCTACTACACATTTTATACAAAGAAAAACAACTATCTTAGGCCTCTATCAATACAAGAAACTTTTAACCAACTGGATAAAGAAGGAAAAGGTTAAAGTTATAAAGAGTACCCTATCAAAATAATTTTTTAAAGGCCGGAAAAAAACACAAAGCATATTTGAGGTACATTTTTAACAAAAGCAAGAATTACTCACAGATATTTCACTGAACAATATTGTTTTGACAATGAATATCCTAAAGGGATAACAAAGGTGCCAATAATTCAAAATTTCCAAATTCACAGTTAAGTTTATTCATCAAATTCTGGAATGAAGAAAAGAAAAAATATTAACTTCTTTACCAATGAAGTTGGGAGTTATCCAAGGACTCCTGAGCCCCTTGGCTATTTCAGTTTTCTGGCAAGAAAACCCAAAATTCAGGAGAAAAAAAGGTAGTTTTGGTGATCTTCAGAGTGGTTTGCTAACATAAAATATTAACTTAATGGAAGTCTATAGTTCATTAGCTTTCTTATTATTCTGGTCTCAATATGTTATTGTTTCTAATATTAATGGGACTAAAAAATTACAAAAGTTTAAATTCCAAGGACTAAAATGAAATATAAAATTTTTCAAATTATATTTTCTTTAGGTAAAAAGGACTTCTCTGAAATAATTAGCACTTAATATTGAACATTTAAGAGAAAAATCTTTAATTCTTTTACAAACACAAGCTTTAATTTAAATGCTCTTAATTTCAAATATCATAGAAGTTCATAGACTATTAAATTAGAATTGTCCTTAGCGGTCATCTGGTCCAACTATCTAAAGAGAAAATTAGTCCTGGGGTTTAAATGATTTGCCTATCTTAACACAATTGGACAGAAAGTTAAAAAAAAAACACCATAAAATCATTAGGTCACTGGAACCTTAACTACACATTCATATGTACCAACAACAGAAGACCAGAAAGAATTACACACTATATTTCCATTGGTTTATCATACTTTTAAAGGTTAAGAAATTAGTAAATTCATTAATCCTTCAAGGAAACAGTTTTTTAAAAAAATACTGCATAAAGTTTAATTACTTTGTATAATAAATATTAACCTTTCTGGCATAAAAAAGAATGTCTTTAGGCAAACACCTCCTTTGACATGAAGCTTTTCCTGATCCCTTCCATCATCCAGTCACCTCTTTTCCAAAGAAGAGAATTATCTCACAGTTCATTACCTTGCATTGTTTATCTTTTTTTCTTTTTTTGTATATATGTTTATACACATATTAGTAACTGCTCATTAGAACCTGGAAGGATGGATTGTTTCAATCTTTGTATATGTAACCTTAACCCATAGAACAACTACTGAACTGCTTAATAAATGCTTGTTAAATGATAGATGGGTTGATTTCTTCAGAATCTATGAGATAGCAGGTAGAGAGAAGCCTGATGACCACTGGGAGCATGCTCTCCCTTTTTATCCTCCTTAGTCTGACATGAGAGACAACAATATTCTCTCTGATAAGATGAAGGAGCATCAGACCATATATAGTGTATTCCAGTCCTTACTTTCTTCTCAGCTTCTGAACCTTGTAGACCCCAGCAACACTAATCTACTTAAGAAGACCTTGGCCTTGCCATCTAACTTGAAGGTAAACTTTCTTATATGTTTGATCTCTCTTAATTTGAGTGAAATTCCTTACCTTTTCTATTTTTATTATTATCAATAGTGTTAATAGCACATAGAGATTATTAGTGCATGATTTTTCCTTCCTTCATTAATTCACATTTACCAATCTATAAAAAATGACTATGCTTCATAAAAGCAAAGTAATTGAAGTGGTGAGGCCAGAAACAGAAGGATCAATCATTAAGCCATTATTAAGTGCTTACTTGTCTCTTTTTAAGGTAAAATTATGTGTTTTATATTCAGAGCATAAGTACCAAAAGTGCCTTGAAACATTAATAAAATTCAAAATAAATTCAAATACAAATTTGTAACATTCTGCTTATGTACTTCAATTTTAATAATCAGTATCCCTTTCTTAAAACAACTGTCATCAATCCCATCCTAGGACAAATTTATTTACTGTATATTTCTTCTAAAATGTGTTTCCACTGATTTACTAGCTAACACTATAATTTTAAGTTAGTATCCATAAATCAGTTCTACCAACATTCTCATCTCAGAAAAACTACATATAGTCATCCCTTCCACATCACAAGGATTTGGAGTACAGTACCTCCATGATCTGGAAAATTCACTTAAGATTGTTTTTTGGTAGTAAAGAAGTCTGAATTTTTCCTTTTTTTTTTAATGAGGTGTTGATTGTAAAATTTGGGTTGAAGTTATATGATATTATACATATATTTTATGCATTTTCAAGTTTCTAAACTTTTTCTATGTTATTTGATGGCCTTGGTATGCCATCTGAGGCTTCTGCAAAACTCACCTAAAATTCTCATTTAATTTTTTATGCCAACCCATGATATATGGAAATATCAATGAGAAAAGTCTCAATGTGGAAGGGATAATTATATTAAAGTAGTGATTTATTTATTTGTTTTAGGTTTTTAAAGGGCAATGGGGTTAAGTGGCTTGCCCAAGGCCACACAGCTAGGAAATTATTAAGCGTTTGAGGTCAGAATTGGACTCAGGTCCTCCTTATTCTAGAGTTAGTGCTCTATCCACTATGCAACCTAGCTACCTCTTAAAGTATTTATTTAAAGTCACCAGCACTTCTATTAGAAAATTAAAATATGTTTAGTATAGTTATGTAATATTTAGAGAGCTTGCTAACAAAAAAAATCAACAAATCATACCAGGTTTTAATGCTATGGAATATACTAACAAAAACAAAACAAACAAAAATATCAATCAATCTGCCAACACTTATTTGTTAGGTACTTACTAGTTACCAGGCATAATAATAGGTGATGGAAATAATTCAAATAGCTTAACTTTCTAATGGGAGAGAAAGAGAGGAAGAAAACAAGGAAATTTTCCTCTTCCTTCAAGATTGAAATGAAGTACCAATAACAGGAAAGTGAGACAGTCTCACTTTCTCCTCCAGAGTCACCTAGGTCCAGTGGCCAGATTGGATCAGGATGACTGGAGATGGCTCTGGATGCAAGGCACTCAGGCTTAAGTGACTTGCCCAAGGTCACTCAGAAAGTAAGAGTCAAGTGTCTGAAGTCAGACTTACATATTTACCTTCTTAAAGTGCTTAAGTGTTGGGAATACAAAAAAGCAAAATGATAATATCTATCCTCAAAGATCTCACCTATAACAAGCAAATATGCCTAAGTAAGATATAAACAGGATAAATAGGAAAAAGCAGGAAATAGCATAAGAAAGGAATTGAGGAATTGGAAAAGACTTCCTACAAAGGACAGTATTTTAGCTGAGATTTAAAGGAAACCTGAAAAGTTAATAGGCAAAGATGAGGAAAAGAGAACATTCCAGAAAAGGGAAACAGTCAGAGAAAATGCCTGGAAGATGAAAAATAGAATGTCATATTGGTGGAACAGCAAGCAAGGGAGTAACACTGTAAGAAGGTAGGAGGAAGCTAGGTTATGAAGGGCTTTGAATGCCAAAGTAACAGCAGGTTGGATTGAATTGGAATGGAGAGATTTGAGGAGGGGGAGACTTGAATGAAGGAGATCAATTAGGAGGCCAATGTAATAATGAAGAAAGAGATTATGAAGGATTAAACTAAAGTGGAAACTGTCTGAATAAGGACAAAGGGTCAGAGTATTATGGTAGTAGACAAGGCATGATTTAATAACTGACTAGATATGTAGAGTGAAGGAGAGTGAGAAATCAAAGAAAATATACCCCAAACCTCAAAAACTGGAAAACAGCGATGCTTCCTAAGGAAAAAAATTAAGATGGATTTTTGGAAAAAAGATGAGTTCTGTTTTGGCAATAAGAAAATTCATGTAAATAAAAAAATGAGGATCTAGTAGTTATGTTTTAAGCAGCTACGTCAGAAAATAAATTATTTTGTTTTTAATTTCCATGATATCAGGAGCAATAGGATCCCCAAAATTACAAAAAAAATCATTGAGAAAGAAAAATGAATTCTTTCTCCTCATACTCACTCCTTTTATTTATTAGGGGTTCAGAATTCATTATTGCATAATGAAATATTTCAGAGCACAGTTTTTCTGGAGTTCACTAGGATCTTTTATTTCTTTGTTTACTTATGATTATTTTCAACTGAAATTTAGATTTGATTACAACTTAATAATCAATTCAACAGACTCTTTAACCTTTAAAACTAAAAGGATCTCAGAAATAACATAGTTAACCCTCCTTATTTTACAAAGTTTAAGGAAACCGACAGATTACATTTGCATTCTATTTCACTGCAAAGACACAAAAAACTATTAAAATTCAGCAATATTCACTTCTCTTAATTTCTGGTAGGTAAAATGTATTAATCTTCTTTTTTGGAACATACTTATAAAAGTGTCCTGATTTTCCTTTCTTGTAACCAGTTAGTCCAATGATAACATTTAATACTTTTTCTGGTTAAACTATTACTAATTTTTCTCTAGACTTTATTTTCACTATCATTTTTGTGGTCAATGTGAACAGGTTTTCACATTGGTTTGAAATTTAACTGCTTATTTTTTTGTGCAAAGATATCTGTTCATTATTCCATGTAGTGGGTAATTATACAGCACACACACACACACACACATCAATATCTGACATTAGGCATAAAATCAGAAACAAAAATCCTTTTGCAGGCCTGAAAACAGTATCAAAACAATGCCCTTTGATTTGGAAAAAACAGATGGACAGAAAGGTTAAAAATATTAGAAAATCCTTAAATCACTTGAACCATGGTTGCACATTCATACACACCAAAAGAGTCACATGTTAGAATTCATAAAAGGTCATAAATAACATAATTTATTCCATAACTCTGCTTTCCTTTCTTCACAAAGTGTGATCAATACACAGAATAATTTGTTATCTTGCAGTTACTTTCCAAAGTATATCATCACTTTAGTTATAAAAAGAAACACCATAAGATTACAATGAAAGAAAACAATTTGCATCTTTGAAAATGGTATCCATTTGTTTACAATATCACATTAATTTTGTATTTATTTTTCTACCCACATCCCCCAATTAGAGTATAAATACTACTCATACTTAATCAATCACTATACAGTAATAACTCATTTAACGTCATATGATTTAATTTTCCTTTATTTCTCATAACATTATAATTATGAGCTTTGAATTTACTGTAACTAATATTAGTGGTTTTCTCTACAATCTCACAAACTAGAACAAGACAAAAAAAGCTTTTTGATCACCTAATCGGGTACCCTTAAGAAAAAAAATTGTTAATATGGAAAGAAGGATATATTTTCCTTCTTGTTAAAGAAACACATTCCTTATGTGGTTTTCATTTCTTCATAAGGCTAAATAAACATTCTTTAAAATAAAATGAATAGCAATATTCCTTTTTTAATACCCTAAGAATCCCCAGTTTTGTTTCTCTTTTACTATAAAATAGCCTGTTTCTTGCAATCTCTAAAATTTAAGAAATAAGTAATGAATTTTATAAAAATAAAATAAAAATATTTACAGGGTCTATCTACATGGCATAATATATGATCTTTCCAACCAATTAACATTATCAAATTCTTTCTAGTCTTTAACACTTGGTAGAATCTTTGCTTGTCATTCGCATTTGTGTTCCTAAAATGACTGGTGAAAGACAGCACATCTGCTATTAGTACAATCATTCCCTGCTGCTTACTGGGCTCAAAGTGTTCAGGTTTTCCATCGTTGGAAGGGATTTCCAAGGCTTTAAGAGAAGGCTAGAATTCCTATGCAAACAGGAAGCTTAGATGTTTTAAAAGAGGACCAAACTCAGCTGTTCATGGATCTAATACAGAAAAGTCCTATCTGTTCACTACCTATTTTCCATTGCTTGTTAAGTTAGTTTTTCTAGGTTGGTCCTGATCAAGTTGATGTAATTTAATACTGCCCCAAAGCTTTTGGTGGTATTTTGTTTTGTTATTTTAAAGAGAAGAAAAAAAGTGTTTCATGTTCCCTGAAATATTATTGATCTAATTTATCCTGATGAAAATCTGTAACAACCATAGCATAGACAGCTGAGTCATGCAATGGATAGAATGATGGGTCTGTATTCAAGGAAAATCTGAGTTCAAATCTGCACTCTGACACCTCTTAGCTGTTTGAACCTGGACATCATCTCTGTTTGCCTTAGTTTCCTCAACTGAATATGGGGATAATAATGGCACCTACCTCCCAGAGTTGATATGAAGACACATGAGATCATATTACTATACAAATGCTAGTTATTACTGTTGTTATTGTTGTTTATTATAAATATATTCACAGTTCATGTTTTATAATATGTAAATTTTCTGGTCCTGATAATGTTATGCTCAAAAAATATAGATCACTGTTTTGGAGTTGTGTAGGTTTAACAGGTTCTTGTGTTTCATGAATGTAGTACTCAAAGATATCCCAATCCAACCAAAAATAATGTATTATATTTTTTAAACTTTGTATAACTCCACTGAAAACACTTCTTTTTTTTTAATTCAATCTACTTTCCAAGGCACTGGCTTCCCTACACTATTCTTTAGACTTCTTAGTTTGTGGTCATAGGACCAGAAGATATAGAGCAGGAAAAAAACTGGAGATCATCTAGTCTAACTTTCACAACTGTAAAGAAAGAAAAACTTGGATCCAGAGGGAAATAAACTATTCAATAACAGTAGACAGTGAATCAGAGACTGTACTCTAGGTCTTCAGACTGCAAGTTCATTTCTTTCCACAATGCCATTCTCTGCTATCAATCAATCAATAGAAATTCATTAAAAGCTTGCTAAGTGTCAGCACCATGTCAGGTGTTGGAGTAACAAACGAAATGAATGGATGAGTATCTACTTATAAGGTTATTTACATTCTATGACACAAAATTGCTTTTAAACCTCTTGTAGCAGTCATGATCATTTTTCTTTTCTTTTTCCAGTATAAACAATAATAATTCATAAAAAAGAAAACTGAATTAATTTTAGGAGACTCATGTTGACTTGTAAATTGTATACATTTACAAATATTTCATTAATTTATAAAATAAGCAGTCAAATATACCTTTGTATTATGTTCACATCAAAGGGGTTCCCCTTTATTTACATCCTGATTTTTAAAAATTAAATTTGAACAGAACATTTGAGAAATAGAATCCACATAGTATGACCACTGAAAATATTCTAAATTGCTTGTGAAGGTAGTCAAACTCTACGCCAGACCTAATTTATTTGTATTTTTCTGCTGTTGCTTATTAGGGCTGATTAGCTAGAAAATACTTTTAAAAAGTTTTTAATTATTACACATGAAGTTTGTTTTAATTAATTTTAGATTGGAAAAGCATAAACATGATATAGGAACATCCTTCTAGTGATCCTTAGCTAGCAGGATATTTAATGTAGGATGATACTTTAAAAATTGTCTTTAAAAGGCAAATATAGAGGACATGGGAATGGTTAAAAAAAACATCCAGATGGTTTCATTGGATATAAATAAAAGGTGTTTAAAACCTATTGTGAATTGTGAAAAGATTCATGAGACATAATAAGTAGTTGCAGGTTAGAGTAAAAATATTTTTTTTGGTTCACCTGGAAAACCTGATGTCCATGATCTTATTAGGGCTCTAGTTAAGAGGTTAGCCATTAAAGGAAAACTTTGTTAATTAAATACATCTTCTCCAGTGTCTGGCTGCCAGTTGGCAGAAAATTACTAGCAACAAGGGTGCAATTGACTTCAAGCTATGTCATTTGTGGTTCCTTTGAACTTGACACTAAGTCAATGGAAACTACTTAAAATCAGCAAAATAATCTTCCTTAATAGCATTAATAATTATTATAAGCATTTGTCCATGAAGGATCAAACTAAGAAAGTATATAGCCAAGGCATTTTATATCACAATACAATATCTAGTAATTTCTCTAGCCTCTAAATCTTAGCTATTATCAAATATTGTACATGAAAATATGAAATGACAATAACCACATAATAATTTGTTAATAACATGAATAAAGTATGTAGGAAATTCAAACTACTAAGAAATAAAAAATGTACAAATCAGCTTCATAGACATATTTTTATAAATCAGTTCTACAAAAGCTTTATTACATTTAGTAGCAAGTAAAAGGGTGTGGATTACACAGGAAGAGATCATACCACTTGGAATTTCATAAACCACATATTCAACAACAGTTAGCGTTAAAATTGAATTATTCATGAAAGTAGGCTTTTTCAAAAACAACCATGAATAGTAAGAATCCCATTTGAATTATTGTAAAAGCTCTTTTTTCTCTTGTAGTCATTAAAACACACACACACACACACACACACACAAAACTCCAAAGGAAGTCTATTTCTTTCCTTTCCCTACTTAACTGAGCATTCAGTCTGTAATCAGCTGGTTACCATGAAGTATTATTAAGGAACTATTTTTACAGTTCTTTTTTTATGGGTTTGGTATGCTTACATGAACAGTGGTTTTAAAAAAAACATGAATTGGTTATTCTCTTTTATGCTTCCTATATTAAATCAATCCAAAGCTTTGAATCTCTGCATATTATTAACACAACCAAGAGCAAAAGGATTTTGAAGTTCAAAATGTCTTTCAAATTTCCAACATCAAATATTTCACCCTATTCGATTCAATCACATCAAAACTTTCAAATCTATCTGAAATGGAATTTTAAAATAGTATAAGATCATGTAGTTTCATTTCTCTTATCATTTAATAGAACATTAAAAATGACAACTACTTTAGCAAAACAGAAAATTAGTTTTTATTAGAAAGTTAAGTCTTTCAAAATTAAAATATCAAGATTTATAAAACATAAAAAATAACAAAAATATTATTCTATGTAGAAAATATAAAAATGATTTAAGTAGAATAAAAAATAATAATGTTAGAATATATTAAAATTCTTAATCTATCATTATTTTCCTGTTTAGGGAAATCAAACAGGTAAAGTATCTCTTATTTTACAGGATTTTGACAGTATTAAGAGGCAACTTTTAATTTGTAAACTACTCTGAATTTGCCTTATAATTTAAGATTTAACCACAAAAAATATAATTTAAATCACACTGATTTAGGGTCGACATAAGGTTAATATATTCTACTGAGCATTTCTAGAATTCATTATTTCACCAAAGAACTAACTTGTTTAAAAATAATCATTAGCTAAACTACAAATTTAGATTCATACACAAATATTCTAATGTAAACATTGGAACTTAAATTCCAATGAATCACAGATATTAGCATCAGAAAAGTACTTAGATATCACAAATTTCAACTTTGGAATCATCATCTATTAGCATATTACAGAACAAAACAAATGAGAAGAGAGAAATAAATACCTTACCCAGAGCAATGTAACTAGTTAAGAAACAGAGATAGAAGGGAAACCAGGTGTTTTAACTCTTTCCATTATACCATGTTAAGCCTTAAATCTTTTTTTGGGGGGGGATATTCTAGCTGCCCTGTAATTTCCAGTTCCTAAGAAGGAGGTGGTCCTTCATGTTTCATTATGGTTTATGAAGCATGCCTTCCATCATAATGTATACCTTGATTTTTTTTTTTACCTCTAGTAAGCAGTGGTTCTTCCTTTCAATGTCTCCTCCACATAGTATTGAATTTTCTAACTTGTACTGGTTTCTTAAATCAAATCTGCTAGATCATAGGCAGTTTGAAAATAGTAGCTATATCATTTTCACTCTTTCTCTAGTCCCTAGTCCTTGAGCATACCAGGTACCTCATAATGTGACCCTGGACAATTATAATATCCAATGGTAACTGATAGCTATAAAGTACAAAACACCATGAAATAAGAGCTGGAAGATGTTTGGGAGGACTCAAAGAAGAATAATTCAATTGTTGACATTTTTTATTAAATGTTTAAAGGAAATGGTAATGTTCTAAAGAAGCTTAAATACAAAATGAGGTGATAACAGGTCTGAATCTGGAGGAACATAAATTGGGGCAAGAAGGAAGTGACAATAAACATGTTACCTTCCCTATTACTGCCCTACTTCTATAGGCATGGTAGAAAAAAAATGAATAATGTGGTCCCTGGTGATTCCTTTTTTTTCTTTCATTCTGGGAAAATAAGTATGTGAGTGGGTGGTAGTGATGTAGGTAAATGTATGTGTTTGCAAACATGACTGGCATCAGAAGGAAAAGTTAGCCAGGGCCAATGATGGTA
Organism: Macrotis lagotis; assembly: GCF_037893015.1. Lineage (NCBI taxonomy): Eukaryota > Metazoa > Chordata > Mammalia > Peramelemorphia > Peramelidae > Macrotis > Macrotis lagotis. The sequence goes on along the minus strand of NC_133658.1, from coordinate 177,143,861 downwards.
TAAGCACTGACTTCTCAAACTTTATGCTTTTTCAGAGAGTCCTGACCCTTTGATATACTTGTAGAAGTCTTATCCATCATCAACCCAAAAAGGAGAGATGAGTGTCTAGGATATAAGGTGGAAAAGAGAATTAGAAGGCTGAATAGAGAAAGTTATTTGATCTCCTTTGCTGGATTTGCTGTCCCCAGAATCAGCGATACAAGGCTCAGTGAAGGTTTTGCAAGGGTAAGTTGCTCTAAATTCATTAACCACCTTATAACATGGTGCCAATGCCATGGGATACCACAAAAGGTATCCTTTAAATATGGCAACCTAGGACAAACTATGTCACCAATCTCTAATCAAAGGTCTGGTAATAAAACATATATCCTATTTATCATAAAGTACAAGTGATTCTAGTCTCTCAAAAAAAAAAAAATTCTTCATGTACCACTGAACTAGAAAATCTTTGCGTTTGGCCCTATCCATAGTTAAGGGTCTACTCTTTACAAACTAGTCATCATATTTTCAGAAAAGTCTATAAACCAGAAAATTACTACTGGTGATTTAGTTGCTTATCCATGATAACCCATAAAGGCACATACATAAATTAGAATAAAATAAATGAACTGGGGAAAAAAAAAAACTTCTATAGATGACCATGGGAAAATCAGTATATTAGAATATTATCAAAAGAGTGAGTAAACCTCTATAAAGAATAGGATGTCAACAGGTAGTTGAAGGGAAAGAGGGGGAGAGAATTCAAGCTTAGGAAAGAAGAAAAACAAAGAGGCAGGAAGGCAAGTAGTTTAGCTAGATAACATGATTTGTTAAAGAGTAGTAGTATTGTGAGATAAGCTTCTACCAGCTCTTAATTTCTTAATATGTAAAATGGGGAAAGGTACAGGGCAGTGACTTTTAGCTATAAAAGTATAAAATTCAGTGATCCTATGAATTTTCCTTCTGGATATATCCTGTGCTGGGCTGTGACACCTAGTGGTCAAATGTTTTATTGCGAACCCACTCTACTAGACATACTATCTAATGGATCAAAAGGGTCAAGGGAGAAAAGCATGAAGTACAGAGATCTCTTAATGTGGGAGAAATAATTATGGCATTTGTAAAAATACAATAAGAAAGATAGAAGACTGAAAAAGTGTTTCGCAGAACTCTCTTCAAATATAATTAGCTGTATTTGGCATGCTGTAAACTCTTTCTTAGTGAATGGTTTTCAATTTAGTGCAAAGATATTTTCTTTCTTTTTCTTTTTCTAAGCATAACAATCAATACTTTGCAACTTTTATAGAATGCATATAAATATAATAATCAAGTAGATATGTGATATCAATAATTTAAATGTCCTTCCTAATGATGGAGATGGCAGCATATTCATGCCACTATATTTTATAAAACTAGTTCATACATTCACTTCATGGGATTCATTCAATATTCTAGAATTCTTCCTTGATTTCCCCTAACATCTCAAGGATACCAAAGCAGCATGTGAGAAGTCCATTGGTTATAAACTCTCAAAACACCAGCCTTTTTGATCAGATTTAGAAAACATCTTTATACCACTACTTCTTTGCTTGTTTATAAAATGCTGTAGATTGCATCTGCCTGCACTAACTGCCTTTTAGGCACTCCGCAATTACAGTTCTATTAAATTTGTCTATTTCATGCTACACAATCATAAATCAACAACAGAACAGTATTGGTATGAAAAAGTAAGTCTTTTTTTTTTTTAGGGAAAACATGGGGTCATTAAAAGAACTTCATAATTTCCCAAAGACAATTCAGTCTACTCTTCTCTCATTGAATTATGGACTCAACTCTGTCTATTTGCAGTGTGTGTGTGTGTGTGTGTGTGTGTGTGTGTGTGTGTGTGTGTGTGTGTTACTGCTGAATTGCTTTTAGGTTCTTTTGATTTCCTCATTATAGGAAATAGGAAGGGACCTTTCAGACCATCAGGTCTGGGACTTCCCCAGCATTATATAGCTAATTGACATTTAGAGAGAGAGTTCAATTTCTATGATTCCAAAGTCAGTGTTCTTTCCACTATACCAGACTGATTCTCTGTTAGGAATACAAACATATGAAGATGTTTTAATCGATGTCACTCTCCTTCATCCATTACTTATTATTTAGAATCAATAATTAGTTTTAAAAGGTTGGGCTGGAATTTTTAAAATTGTAGGTCTTATCTTTTTCTCATTTTGATGCTTCTAGCTTGCTATTAATTCTAATTTTTATTTTATTAAGTTGGTAGTCTGAATATACATAGATGGCTGATTCAGAAAAGACTCCTACACTGGTAATGAGTCATTTGCCATCTATTGAAATAAAATCAGCTTATTTTTTATGTTATTTAGTGCTTTCTATTTCTAAAATCTGCTTTCTTTTTTCTAAGAAAGTTTTCATGAGATATTAGTGTAAGGCTTCTGTGAAGTTAACCAAGGTAAAAGCAGTCATTGACTTCCCTCATTCCTTACTTTCAGACCATATTCCTAGTATATATGTATTGTTACCCCTGCCTTTCCTAGCCTTTACAATGAAATCACCTAGCATCAAAGTATGAAGTGATATAATTTGAAAGGACTCTCTTGAGTTTTTCATAAAATAACTCATACTCTTAATCTTTTGCAATCGATGCTAACAAATAAGACGCACTTATTCTTGTCATAGTCTTTTGTGGAATATTTACTATAGATAATAGATAACATTTTCAATAGATAACATATTCTATAACATTTTTTACTTCCTTTATGCAGTATGAAATCAATTCCTTAATTTTTTTCAAAGAATAATCTTTTTTAATTTATCTGCAATTTCCTTTTGTCTTTTGGTTTATTTCACAGAAATTTGGGAGTTAGAAAAAAATCTCAGAAGTTATTCAGTTCAATCCATAAATAGAGGAATCCCTAGTAAATCATACCAAACAATTGATATTCTGACCTGTGCTTGAAGATAAGAAAATTCAATATTCTTTCTACTGTATACATCAGGAATTTTACATTTCATTCAACTATAAGCTCTTCTCTGAATATTCCAACTCCTATCTCAAAGTCTTTATACAGATGGTCCAATATGACTAGCCTGTACTTTATCTATACTTTGGCTCTTAGGATCTATAACCTCTGCTTCCAACCATAAGAAACTCCTTTTCACCCAGAGCTAATATATGGGTATTTTGCTTGCTTTTTTTAGGGCATTATTGATAGACAAATAGTTTAATTTGACTGTTACTTGGATCCTTTCTCTATGAAAAATTACATAGCACTTTTAGGGTTTTCATATAAAGGGATATGAAAAAGTTTTGAGAGTGAAATAATCTTATTAAATTTGTACTCACTGATGAACTTGTTTTGCATAGTTTCTAGCAAAGCTTGGTGAGCATCTTCAGCTTGCAAAGCATGTGAACATTCTCTGGCCAGTATAGTGCGTACAAGGTGTTCTCCGCAGCCTACAAATGCAAAAATGTTGAAGAATAGTTTAAGAAAGACTCCTAAAATTATGTTTTTATAGTATACATGACTAATTAACATCATTATATAATCTTTAAAAAGTGCTTGTGCTCATCCAACCTTTCTGGAGAGCAATCTGGAATTATGCCCAAAGGATAAGAAAAATGTGCATACCCTTTGATCTAGCAATACTTCTAACTAAGTCCATACCCTGAAAAGATCATGAAAAAGGGTAAAAACATCACTTGAACAAAAAATATTCATAGCAACCCTGTTTGTGGTGGCAAAAAATTGGAAATTAAGTGAATGTCCTTCAATTGGGGAACGGCTTAACAAACTGTGGTATATGTATGTCATGGAACACTATTGTTCTATTAGAAACCAGGAGGGATGGGAATTCAGAAAAGCCTGGAAGGATTTGCAGGAACTGATGGTGAGTGAGAGAAGAACCAGAAGAACATTGTATACCCTAAGAGCAACATGGGGGTGATGATCAACCTTAATGGACTTGCTCATTCCATCACTGCAACAATCAGGCACAATTTTGGGGTATCTGTGATGGAGAATACCAACTGTATTCAGAGAAAGAATTGTGGATTTCAAACAAATACCAAAGACTTACCTTTAATTTAAAAACCAAACAAAAAAATCTTATTATGTAATCTTGCTATCTCATATTTTTTTCTTAAGGATATGATTTCTCTTGCAACATATTCCAATTTAGATCAATGTATAGTATGGAAACTATGTAAAGACTACCAGTCTGCTTTCTGTGTGTGTGTGTGGGGGGGGGAAGCAAGATTAGAGGGGAAAATTGTAAAATTCAAAATAAATAAAATCTTTCAAAAAGTGCTTATGCTTTAGTATACTTCACATAGAGATAACATGATATTACAGATATTTTTGTCAGTATAGCTATGAGATTTGGAATTACTAAGAAAATACCCAAACTGTAATCCTAAGAGAACACAAAGGAAAAAAATAGACTAATGATTCATATAACTTCACTCAGTGCTTTCCTGTTATTTTGTCTCATTTCAGTTCTCAGTTTTTCATTTTCCAAAAAATTACTTGCCATTTGATTTTTTTCTCCCATCATTGCCAACTGTCTTACAGTGAAGACTATATCTGGATTGCAGGGGAAGAAGAGCAGAATTATGGGTTGTCAACAGCTGCCTATATTTTCTAGAGAAAAGTTATAGTAATTGAACTATGAAATCTCCAATTTCCTAAACTCATTTTCTTTCAAGAAGGAGTAGTGATAGGTAAGAATGAGAAATAATACTGATTCTGTGCAAGAAAAGTTGATCCTTCTGTTTTAAAACTAGGTGTATCAAAAGAGACTGATTAGACTTCAAAGATCTTGGATTAATATTTTAAAAAAGTGATACTGCTCTGTAAAAAAGGTGTCACTTTGGCTATACCTCAATAAAAGCTGAGGTTTAAGGAAAACTGGAAAGAATAAAAAGGACTTTCTTGAAGACAAGAAAAATAAGGAAGAGAAAGGCTCACTTTCAGAAAAAGAAGGAGAAAGACAGCAATATGAAAAAGAAAAAGAACCTATTTTACTTCTCTCTTCTCTGTCAGGAAGAATGATTTCAAAAATAGAAAGGATGAAACTAAATAGGTGAAACAGGTATTGAACACAAAATAAGAAAAGGTAGAAAAGCTGATACTCCTTGCAATGACTTCAAAACATTTCACCTAAATTAAGTCTCAAGATACCAAATTGTTGAATCACTATTAGCAATCTGAACAAATAAAGTTAAAGTCACATGAGCAAATACTGTACCCTTTTTCAAAAAAAAGGAAGTTGGATTCTACAAGGCATAGATTCTGATTTCATTTGAGACTACAAACTAGCAACAGATTCAGTATGAGAAAATAATTGAAGAAGAACCTCTTTTTTAATGGGATTATTAAGTCTTGAAGATAAGAAGATAAGATGCTGAAAGTATCTATTTGGCTTTCATCAATCAAATATCTTTTCAAAAGAAAAAATAAGTCAAGATACTCTGAAGGTGAAAGAAAACAGACAAGAGACAGGGGTCAAGGAATCAAGAGGTGGTTTAATTCAATTAATTTCAAAATTAAGAATGTGGTTTGCCAATGTGGGATTCTCAGGCCATAAAAGAATTCCTGGAAGAGCTTTAAAAAGATTTTAAAAATAAATTAGAGGGAAAAAATTAGGGGAAAAACGAGAGTAATAATGCAAGAGAATATGGAAAAGAGTCAAGAGTATGGGAAAAGATAGATATATGAAAATTTACCAAGGAAAATAATTCCCTAAAAAATAGTATTGGCCAAATGGAAAAGAAATTTCAAAAGTTCACTGAAGAAAATAATTCCTTAAAAATTAAAATTGATGAAGTAGAAACTAATGGCTCTGAGGCCTCAAAGTATGGTAAAACAAAATCAAAAAAGTAAAAACATTTGAGAAAATGTGAAATTTCTCCTTGAAAAAACAACTGACCTAGAAAATAGTACCAGAAAAGATAATTTAAGAATTACTGGCCTATGTGAAAGACATGATAAAAAAAAAAAAAAACCAAAACATTTTTCAAGATGGACTCCTTTCAAGAAATTACCAAAGAAACATCAGTCCAGGAGTCAGGAGGACCTGAATCTAAATCTGACCTCAGACACTTAATAATTACCTAGCTGTGTGACCTTGGGCAAGTCACTTAAAAAACATTGCCTGCCAAAACAATACAACACAAAAAAAGAAATTATCAAAGAAAATTGCTCTGATATAGAAGAACCAGGGGTGAGATTGAAATAGAAATTCAACTCAAATATTGTGGAGCTACTGTTAGAATCATACAGCATTTGACAGCTTCTACATTAAAGAACTGGAGAGCTTGGAATATGACATACCAGGATGTAAAGGATTTTGGTCTAAAACATTAAAATCAAGAATCAATTAACCAGCAAAACTGATTATAATCTTTCAGAGGAAAAATTGGACAATTAACAAAATAGAGGAGTTTCAAGCATTGCTAATTAAAAGAGCAAAGCTGAATAAAAAATATGACCTTCAAATACAAGATTCAAGCAAACATTAAAAAGGTTAAAAAAGAAATAAATAGGAAACAAAAGAAATTCAGTAAGTTTAAATTGTCTATATTTCTAAGATAATATCTGTAATTCTTAACAATTTTATTACTAGAAGACCAATTAGAAGGAATATATGGGACAGAAGGTATGGACATGACATAAGGTGATCTTTGATAAAATGATTTCACTAAAAAAACAAAACAAAGGAGTGAAAAAGAAAATTGCAGAGAAGGAAGGGGGAAGAAATTAAATGGGGTAAATTATCCCACATAAAAGAGTTATAAAAGGGTTATTATAATGGAGGGTAAAATGAGGGAGTATCAAGAAAAGCTTAAACCATACTCTATGGAAATCTATCTTACTTTATAAAGAAATAAAAAGGGATGGAGTAACAGAAGGGGGAAAGGAAGGTATATTTAGGAAGGTAGTTATCAGAAGTAAAACACTTGTGAGGAGGCAAAAGGTAGGTAAGAGAAAGAGGAAAACAAGTGAAAAACAGCATGGAGGAAAATAACTATAATATGAATGGGATGAACTCATCCATAAAATGGAAGTGGATAGCACCATGGTTAAGAAATAAGAATCCTACAATATGATATTTACAAGAAATATCTTTGAAACATTTATTTGTCCTTTCTTTTCTTTCTTTCTTTTTTTTTTTGCAAGGCAGTAAGGTTAAGTGGCTTGCCCAAGGCCACACAGCTAGGTAATTATTAAGTGTCTGAGGCCAGATTTGAACCCAGGTACTCCTGACTCCAGGGCCAGTGCTCTAACCACTGTGCCACCTAGCCGCTCCTGTCCTTTATTTTCAAAGAGGTTCACAATATCAGGGAGGTGATACTATGACAAGTACATGAATTGGATTTGAGTGAGAAGGTGCTGTGCCAAGTCACCAGTCTCACTCTCTCCTCCAGAGCCATCTAGGTACAGTGACCAGATACGGATCAGGATGACTGGAAATGGCCCTGGATGCGAGGCATTCATGGTTAAGTGACTTGTCCAAGGTCATACAGCTAGTAAGAGTCAAGTGTCTGAGACCAGATTTGAACTCCTCTACCCCTGACACCAAGGCCAGTGACCTATCCGCTGTGCTATCTAGCTTGTTCCTATGGTTTTAAGCAGGAGATAAACAGTACTAGAAATGTTAGCTATAGTAATAAGAGAAGAAAAAAGAAATTAAAGGGCAAAGGTAAGAGACTAGAGCAAAATCTATTATGTCTCAGCTGAAACATAGAAAGCAGGAGTAGCAATTATAATCTCAGATAAAACAAAAGCAAAAAAGTGATCTAATTAAAAGAAATAAAGAAGGAAACTATATCGTGCTGAAAGGTACCATAGACAAAGAAATCATATCAGTACTAAAAATATATACACCAAAATGGCACAGCATCTAAATTTTGGAAGCTGAATGGATTATATAAGAAAATAGAAAATCAAAACTTTGTTAGTGGGGGACCTCAACATTCCCCTCTCAGAACTAAATAAATCTAATTAAAAAATTAATAAGAAAAAAAACAGAAGAGTTGACTAACATTCTGAAAAAAGTTGGATACAATAGATCTCTGGAGAACACTGAATGGAAAATAGAAAGGAAAATACCTTTAGTTCAGCAGTACCTGCTGACCTTGTATTAAGACATAAAAACCTCACATCCAAATACAGAAAAGCAGAAACAATAAATGCATCATTTTCAGATCATAATGCGAGAAAAATTACATTCAATAGTGGACAATGGAAAGGAATTAAAAATTAATTGGAAATTAAATGATCTAAACCTAAAAAAGTGAGTCAATGAATAAATCATAGAAACAATTATAATTTCATTAAAAAAACGACAAGGATATAACATACTAAAATATATGGGATGAAACCAGTGGTAATTAGGCAAAAATGTATATCCTCAATTGCTTACATTAATAAAATAAAGAAAAAAACAGATCAATTAATTAAGCATGAAGCTTTAAATAAGTCAATGGTTAATTTGACTATAAAATGGAAAGAAGAAAGTCAAATTACTAGTATCAAAAATAAAAGGGATAAATTCAACACCAATAAAAAAGAAATTAAGATAACTCTGAAGTGCTATTTTGCCTAAAAATGTGCCAATAAATTTGACAGTCTAAATAGATGAATAATCTACAAAAATTTAATTACCTAGTTAACAGAAGACATAAAAAAACTTAAATAACACAATCTTAGAAGAAAATGAATAATGAAGGAAAAATCCCCAGGAGTAGATGGATTCACAAGTGAATTCTACCAAACATTTAAAAAATAATTAATCCTAATACTATGTAAGCTATACTGTACAAATGTGAGCTGTAATAGTAAGAGAAGAAAAATAAATTAAAGGAATTAGAATAGGCAATGGGGAATCAAAATGATTACTTTTTGTAGATAATATGTTATGCTTAGTAAATCCTAGAGAATTGACTAAAAAACTTCAGCAAAGTTTCAGGATATAACAATAAACCACATAAATCATCTGTATTTTGATATATTAATGATAAAGTTGAGTAGCAAGGGCTAGAAAGAGAAATTCCATTTAAAATAACTGAAGATGGGGCAGCTAGGTGGTGCAGAGGCTAGATCTCTGGCTTTGGAGTCAGGAAGACCTGAGTTTTAAATCCAGCCTCAGATACTTGGGCAAGTCACTTAACCCCACTGTCTTTGCAAAAACTAATAAATAAAATAAAATAACTGCAGACAATATAAAATAATTAGGAGTCTATCTGCCAAGTCAAACTCAAGAATTATATGAACACAGACAAAAACACTTTTAAAATAAAGTCATATCTAAACAATTGGAAAAGAAATTAATTGTTCATAAGTAGTGAACCAATAAAATAAAATGACAATTCTGTAAATTTATCTATTTATTTAGTGCCATGCCAATCAAACTCTCAAAAAAGTAAAAAGAAGTAAAAAGATCAAGGGAATCAATGAAAAAAAAATGTGAAAAAAGGAAATCTAGCCATATCAGCAGATCACAAATTGTATTATAAAGTGGTAATAAAACAATCTAGCAATGGTCAAGAAACAAAGTGACATATCAGTGGAATAGATTAGGCACAAATTGTATTATAATAAATAAACATAAAAAATCTAGATTAAACCAAAGATCCAAGTTTTAGGAACAAAAACTCATAATTTGACAAAAACTAGTTTTAGACTTCTCACATCATATACCAAGATAAGGTCGAAATGGATATATGACTTACACATTAAGGGTGATACCATAAGCAAATTAAGACAGCATGTAATATCTATCAAATTTATGGATAAAGAAGAATTTGGGACCAAAAAAGACACAGAGAACATTAGAAAATGTAAAATAGATCATTTTGATTATATAAAACTAAAAAGGTTTTGTACAAAGATAATCAATGCAATCGAAATTATAAGGAAAGCAACAAGTATTTTTGATAAAGGCTTCATTTCTCTAATATGTAGAAAACTGGTTCTAATTTATAAAAATACAAATAATTCTTTACTTGATAAATGGCCAGAGGACATAAATGGTAGTTTTCAGACAAAGAAATCAAAGCTATCAATAGATAAATGAAAAAATACTCTAAATCATTATTCATCAGAGAAATGCAAATTCAAACAACTGAGATACAACCTCACACCTATCAACATGGCTAATAAAACAACAAATAAAGAAAAATGTTGGCTATTAGGGGAAGTTAGGAAAACAGGGACACTAATACTGTTGGTGGAGTCATGAACTGATTCAAAAACCATGGAAAGCAATTTGGAACTAAACCCAAAGGACTATAAAATTGTGCATACCACTTGATCCAGCAATATCATTGCAATATCGAATAGGCCAAATGGGGGGGGGGGGGGAGATTGGTCTGCATAAAAATATTTATTGTACCTCCTTTTGAGGCACAAAAAATTTCATTGTAGCTTCTAAGAATTGAAAATAAAAGGAATGCCAATCAATTTGCAGGGCTGTCCAAATACAGGATGCAGGTTCCATGTGGCCTGAGATTTTGATGCTGTCTCCTGTGGATTTACTTAATGCTTTAGTAAACAAAGCTGAGCTACTACAGAGATCTCTCTAAAAGGGCAACTCAAACTATATGGTCTATTGTTGCAATAAAAACCTTTAAAAGTAAGGTTGGATAGCTGTGAATTAGAGAATGGGCTAAATGAATTGTTTTACATGATTGTAATGGAACATTATTTACTATAAGAAACAACAAGAAAGGTGATTTCAGAAAAACCTAGAAAAATGTAAATAAACTGATGCATGGTAAATTAACAGAAACAAGAAACACAGTAATAGCATTATTGTTTGATGAAGAATATGAATGACTTAGCCATTCTCAGCAACACAATGATCTGAAAGAATCCCAGAGGATTAACGATGAAACATATCTGCCTCCAGACAAAGCAGTAATATTAACTGAATACAGACTGAAGCATGCTATTTTTCACTTTCTTTCATTTTTCTTTTGTTTTAGTTTCCTTATACAAAATGATTATTATGAAAAAATTTACATAATTGCACATGTATAACCTATATCTAATTGCTTACCATCTCAGAAAAAGAGGAGATTAAGAAGGGAGGGATAGAATTCAAAACTCAAAACTTTAAAAAAATTTTTTTGAAGATAGAGAATATATACATATATATGTATATATATATATATATATATATATATATATATATATATATACACACACACACTATATGATGGAAAAAGTACATTCAAAACTGATTCAAAGACTGAATCAAAACACCAGTGATTCTTAAATTGAAGTCAATCAAAAAGGAAGTCTTAAGGAGAGTAACCTAAAACTCTGCCTTGAGTATCAGTTTATTTTAAAAAAAATTAAATTAATTACTTGGGGGACAGTTGGTTGGTGCAGTGGATAGAGCACCAGCCCTGGATTCAGAAGAACCTGAGTTTAAATCCAGCCTCAGACACAATAATTACCTAGTTGTGTGACCTTGGGCAAGTCACTTACCCCCCATTGCCTTAAAAAAATTAATTACTGGGATATAATTAAGATCCAAAATGACTAATGAAATGAAATAAGATAAATGCAAAATCCTATGTCATTATTAGAAGAATTTGAGTAAATGAATTCAAGGGAGGAAAAATTGCTGATTGGGTTTAAAAACTCAAAATATAAATAACTTTATTTTCTAACTTGAAAATAAATCATAGGCAATCTATAAGCAAAACTTTAAAAATATTTTGTTTAGGGGGCGGCTATGTGGTGCAATGGATAGAGCACCAGCCCTGGAGTCAGGAGTACCTGAGTTCAAATCCGGTCTCACACACTTAATAATTACCTAGTTGTGTGGCCTTGGGCAAGTCACTTAACCCCATTGCCTTGCAAAAAAAAATTTTTTAATTTGTTTAGAAATATTAAAATAAAAAGTAAGTTTTTGAGGAGAAGCTACTTTTCAAAAAACAACAAACATTGCTAGAAATTTTTTGCATATTAAATCTTTCATTTCTTCAAAATCTAAATCAAGCTATTGTCTCAAAAGCATAATTACACTGCTAAAATGGTTATTTTACTCCTTTAAAATTTTTTTGTAGCCTAGAAAATTAAATTATTCACATGATTGATACATAGAACTTAATTTTTTCCATTTCATTCACAGAATGGGTACAGAATGGAAAACTACAGATTTCTTCAGGCCACAATATTACTATTAAAAATTCCAGAACTGTGATGGCCTCTTTCTACATAAAAACTTACTCCCCAAGATCTTTCAATCTTTTGCTTCTTTTGACAACAAGCCCAATAATGATGGAGCTTTTTGGTACATGTTAAATAAATCACACAATAATCCCTTCTTCCATGTTACTTATAAAACAACTACAAAATCATTGAAGTTTAATTTTTCATTTCAATTTTATAAAATGTTTTCAAAATTATAAGCTCATAGATATAAATAAAAGCTTGTTAACTTTATTGTCACTGATTTAACAAAACATGATTTACTTTGTGTTTTCTCAAAAGTTAATAAGAAAATCCACTATAATCAACAATTTTCAATGGACAAGTAAAGAAAGATAACAGGATTGAAAATAATTTTTCCATTTTGAATGCCATAGTTTAGGCTCAAATTTATTTTCATGAGCACTTTAAGACAGGTTCTTATTTTTTTTAAATAGTTTAGAAACTGGCCAACATGAAGCATCTGAAGAATATCAGAAGATTTAGGTTTCCATGCCCCCTAAATTAGCTGTGCAACCTCGAATTAATACTTATGTTCACAGCCTGTTTTCTTAGCTGACAGAAAGTGATAGTTAAAAACTCAGAAATTTATGGTGATTTAATAAAATATCTAAAACCACTTGAAAAACTATAAAATTCATTATAAAGGTGAATTCATAATACCAGCATTAATGTTGTTGTGGATTGTGATCCTAATAGTAATAGTGATTTTGTCAAGATATCAGGAGAAACCCAATTTTCCAAAGCAAAAGCCCAATTATGCCCTGAGGTTGGCAAAGCAAAAATCCTTTGTGCTCACCCTCTGGATGATCTCACCTTCTGCTAGTCAAAGCAATACTGGAAAAATGTATTGCTTTGATCAACATGAGGTATTCTCTGAAGGATTTAAGATTTTCATTTTAATCGATAACTATTTTGATTTGTTGTAGTTTGTCTATTTCTCAGGCATCTGAAAACCAGAAGCAGCTGATAAGGTGCAGCAGAAAGTTATCAGTCAAGTTCAACAATCCCTTTACTGGTAACTGCCAAGTAAACTAAACCAGGTACTGCACACCTGTTTCCCCCCATGTTAATTCTGCTTCTGAGCCCTATTGAACAGTCACAAGGCTCAACTGACCCTGAAGACTTCAGATAATCATCTTAGGGAGATTGTTCCCACAGGATTCAAGAATGATTGCATTATCCCCAAAATGTCTGCATACATGGCCCTGCCATGGGAACTGTTTACTCAAGACCTAAGAAAGACTCTGCTTTTTGTGGTTTTCATCATTAAAAGCCCTACCCTTGCCACAAGCCACAAACACTCCTTCCTAGGAGGACTCTGGATTGTAAACCTGTTTTCCTCATTTTGAAATTAAACTTCTATTTGATTCCTAACTATAAGGTCTCTAGCCAGCTTTATTTGGCTTTGACCACCCAAATGGTTATAGACTGGTTCAGATCAGTTTGATGATTGTCAATTCCAAATCCAATTCCCTTGGTTTCATCTTTATACAATAATATGGATCTTACTCAACTAAACATGAATTGGGGGCCAGTCAGTCATTGGATAGAAGAACAAGAACTGAGAGAGGGAATAAATAGAAAGGCCTAGTATTGCACTGGAACTATAAAAAGTTAGCAGACAAAATTTCCATAGAAGATTTTTAGGTGATAAACATGATGAGATGAGATGAGACAAGAGTTAGTAAAGGTAATTTATAAATTGTCCCAAATTATGGCATCTCTGGAGGGATAAGTATGCCCCCTTGCTTGCAGGTACAATGCCCAAAGAAATAAAAAATTTAGATTGCTGAAATCTGAAAATTATCTTGGAATTTAAGGACTAGATTTCTTTCTTAGGACCCATGGCAAACTCAAATAACTATGACCTTCATTGACTGGCCAATAATAGGTCACTGTGTGAGTTTTAAAAGATCACAGTGAGCGTAAAGAGAAACTGTTTCTGTTTTGGACAGAAATTCTGATAGTTTTCCTCTCCCATGTGTATTTTTTGTCCTGTTTTGTTTTTGACTTAGGAAAAGAGGTTATTCTTTGCCTCATATCTAACCAAGCCTTAATCACAGAATGGATGTTACTTCAGAGAAACTCAGACAAACTGGGATATTAGTTTAAAAGGGCCAAGGTCTCCCCCTGCACTAGGGCCACCTCTGGTTGTTCTGATCTATGTTTCCTCTGGACCCAGTTGGGTCTGGAGGGCAGTGAGGAGATGACTTTACAAAGCCCTCTATCACTTAAACCTAATTCACTTGCAAGTCATGGCATCACCTTCCTGAAGTCATGGTCCCCTTCCAGAACAAAGGACAAACAACAGGTATGTTGGTATGACAGTCATTAATTAAGTGCTTACTGCGAGTAAAGTACTATATGCTAAGTGCTAGAGATACAAGAATAAACAAAAGACAGTCCCAGCACTCAAGGAGTTCAAAGTCTAATGAGGGAGAGAAAATGCAGACAGCTAGGTACAAACAGGTATTATATAGGTTAAACTAGAAACAATAAATAGTGGTAGGCACTACAAATAAGGGGAATTAAAGAGGGCTTCCTCTCAAGTTTCAAAGACTTAAAGAAAACCTAGTAAGTCCAAAAGTCAGAGATGAGAAGAAAAAGCATTCCAGGCATAGGGAACAGTAAAGAAAAGTATCAAAAATCAGTAGCAGGGAAATAGCTAGATCTCAGAATATGTACTTTGGGGGGGGGGAGGGAAAAAGAAAAGAATAATGGAAAGGCAATGTGAGGGAAGGACATCTATATTATGAAGGGCTTTAACTGTTAAAGAAGACTTTATATTTGATTCTAGACATGACATGGAGTAAATGGAGTTTACTGAATAGGAGGTGACATGATCAGATCTTTGCTTTAGGAAGATCACTTCATGAGCTGAGTGAAGGTGGAATGGAGTGAGGAGAAACTTAAGGTAGAGAGAACAAATATCAGTCTATTATAATAGCCCATGAGTAAAATGATAAGAGCCAGTACCAAGGTGGAGGTAATGTTAGAATATGCTTATGCAAAGAATGATATAAATGTAAAATTAACAAGTCTTGCTAACAGATTGGATATAAGGAAGGATATATGAGAAATCATATGCATGTATATAAATATGCTGCTATCTAATAAATCAAAGAAATTTTTTTATTTTAATGATTTTCACCCACAGAAATTCCAGGGCTTCTTACAATAAGTTGTCAAAAGATGAAATGATTCAAATAAAACTTTCCCATTGTGCTTTTTCTAAAATCTGGAATCTAGTGTTTTAGTTTTATTTTCCCTTTTTTGTGCACAAAAATGAAGAAGTAAATAAAAATGTATCTTTAGTTCAATAATGACTTCTACATTGTTATATGCATGATTAAAAAGAACTAATAAGAAAAAGGAAATATTAGGATAACAGTATATGACAATTTTTAAAAATAATTGACATCATTCTCAAAATTTGAAATTAGTATTATATATCCTTGATTCTAACTATCTTCATTTTATTTATTTATTTATTTTGTCTTCATTTTTATTTTTCCTGTGTTTTATCTAACAACTTTATATTTAATGACAAAAATACTGCTTAAAGTTATTAATATTCATTTTCTAAGTGGAGGGATTATGCAACTCTAATCCTAGATCTACCAGAAATAAGTTAATATGACTTTGGGCAAGTTATTCTTTCTCATTTTCTCATTACTAAAATGAAATGAAGGAACGAGGATAGATAAAAAAACAAAAAAATGAGATGAAATAGTAGCAGTATTAGATTTTAATTTCTTAAGACTCAAAGATCTCTGTAGGTGGTGGCTGTAGTCATGAAATTAGAAGATGATTGCTCCTTGAAAGGAAAGCTATGGTAAATCAAAACGGTATACTAAAAATTAAAGATATCACCTTGCCAACAAACAAAGGCCTGTATAATCAAAGCTATATTTTTTCAAAAGCAATGTATGGCTGTGAGAGTTGGACTATAGAAAAACTGACCACCACAGAATCAATGCGTTCATACTGTGGTGCTGGAGAAGTCTTTTGAGAGATCCTTGGATGACAAGGTCAATAGTTAGAAAAATTAACTCAGGCCATTCACTGGAAGGTCAAATCCTGAAGCTGAAAGCTGAAGCTGGTCACATAATGAGAAATGGGACTCATCAATGTTGGGAAATATTGAAGGCAAAAGGTAAAGGAGATTGCAGAGGATGTGATGGGTATAATTAGTGTTATAGAAACAATGAACATGAACTTAGACAGATAGTGGAGGATAGAAGGTATGGTATAATGAAGTCCATATGGTTATGAAGACACCACTGAACAAGTCCTAATTCTGTCCTCCTGAATAGCACAAAATAAGTCTTATTCCTTCTTCCAATACTTAAAGAAAATGAGAGCCAGTAATCTGCAGTGGAAAGAGCTGTCGGTATGAAATCAAAGCCTACCTCTATCATTTACTATCTATGTATCTTGGGCAAGTCCAAACCTCTCAGTTAGACAGAAAACTTTAAGGTACCTTTCAGCTCTAAATCTATAATTCCCTTTTGCCAAGCACTATTGTGTTTCCTTTGAGTTTTATATTCTTCAGCCTAGCATTCTCATTGTTTTCTATTTATTCTTAGATGACATGATTTCTAGACCCTTCACCATTATTGTTGCCTTCCTTTGAACACAGATTTTGACAGTGACCTCATTCACATGTGCACCCATATCTAGACACAATGCCTAGATGCCTTCTGAAATATTCTGAAAGCAGAATTATTTTTTTCCTTAATGCATGTATACTGTGTGGTATTACTATATACTGTATACTATATTATAGTATAGTATATATACTTGATCCATTTAGAATACAGCTGTCCATGGATCTTACCTAGAATACAACCAAGAAGTAGGGAAGTTTATGAAAGTGTCCTTGAGTATACAAAAATAGGTGTTTCAATAACCATATCAAAATTGATGCAATATTTTCATTGCAAAAAGACTTCCAGACCTCACATAGAAACTACCATAATTTTCCATATAATCCTAATAGGTCTAATTTCTAAATCCATAGTTATTTTGGGGTATTGAACTAAAATCCAGGAGATAACTAAAAGCAATGTTATGGTAGAACAGTAATGGAGGCAAAAGAAAAAATTTAAAACCAAGGGGGGGACCTTCAAAGTTCAAGCTATCTGGAGTCATTTAAAAAAACAACAACAAATTCTATATAATAAGGCTGCCAAAGTAACTCCACAATTCTCTTCACCCTAATGCTACAGCCTTCCATCTAAAATTAGTTTCTATCTGCTCTGTTCATCTGCTATATATGTACAGTTCTTTGCATATCATCTTTTCCAGTAGTGGTCCTTAATGACTGTGGTTTTGCCTTTCTCTATATCCTTAGAACATAGCATAGAAGCAGATATATAGCAAATACTTAATAATTATTGTTGTTTAGATTTTAATACAATAATGTAGTGTTTATGAATGTCAAATATTCAGTTCAAAAAATGACTTCAAAAATATAAAATTGTGAAAGGAATAACAACATTAAACAGGATTTTAAGGTTAACAAAGTATATTAATGAATTTCATAACCACCCTCAGTAGGTTTTTTTATTTACACTCAAATTTATTATTTACACTCAAAAGTGTTAACACAGACAGACAGACTTTAAGTGACTGAAGTCTGTGAAATCAGTGTCTGAAGACTGATAGGAACACAGAACTTTCTAACTCCAGGACCATCTCTATCCACTATGCAACTATCTATTGACAACATAACAAAGTATCTGAAAAAGATAATCTGAAAATGTCAATATTGTGAACAGATAGTCAAGAAAAATAATGTAATCCTGGGTTGGATTAAGAAAATTATAGTAATAAAATGATGACTGGTCATATGAACCATGTGCAATTAAAATGAGTACAGGTTGCCAACACACAGAATTAATGATCCATTTTTATAAGTAAAGGCAGATATGGAGTGGATTATTACCTCTTGGGATTAAGGAAAGTGATACTGAGGATGAAATCACATCAAAAATTATAGAACTTGGTTCAAAGCAAGATAAGGAATTTGGTATGACTGAAGAAATTTGTGTTCTGCCTTCCATACTGATAGGTACAAAAAAATGAGGCAGTCAAGTCCAGAAAATGTTAATGACTTGTCTATCTGGAATTACCCTAAATATATTTGTTGAATAAGTTTCAAGAATCATGTAAAAAATATTTTGAACTGAAAAACATCAACAATTTCTAAAAGCAAGAATAATAAAATAAAATGTTACACTGTTAAAAGAAAATGTTAAGAGAAAATAAACTGAAGAATAAAGAAGGATCTGAATCAACAACTTTTTTAAATCAGTGGATCTATGGAAAAGGAAGCAGTTTATGACCAAGGAAAAGATGGAGAACATCATTAAAAACAAACTAGATAATTTCTATTATATTAAATTACAAAGATTTTGCACAGATAAAACCACTGTAACCAAAATCAAAAGAAATGTAGTAAATTGGGAAACAATTTTAACAACTAGTATTTCTGACAAAGGATTCATTTCTAAAATGTACAGAGAATTGAGTCAAATTAAAAAAAACAAGCCATTCCCCAAGTGACAAATGGTCAAAGGATATACAAAATTAATTTACAGATGAAGAAATCAAAGCAATCCATAGTCATGAAAAATTGCTCTAAATCATTATTTTTTGGAGAAATGCAAATTAAAGCACCTCTGAAGTACCACCTCACATCTCTCAGACTGGTCAATATGACCAAAGGACAATGATCAGTGTTGGAAGGGATGTGGGAAATCTGGGACACTAATACCAACCTTTCTGGAGAGCACTTTAGAATTATGCCCAAAAGGCAATAAAAATGTACATACCCTTTGATCCAGCAATACCACTACTGGGTCTATACCCTGAAGAGATCATGAAAAAGAGTAAAATCATCACTTGTACAAAAATATCCATAGCAGCTCTGTTTGTAGTGGCAAAGAATTGGAAATTGAGTGAATTTTCATAATTGAGGAAGGGCTGAACAAATTGTGGTATATGTACATTATGGAACACTATTGTTCTATTAGAAACCAGGAGGGATGAGAATTCAGAGAAACCTGAAATGATTTGCATGAGTGAGATGAGCAGAACCAGAAGAACATTGTACACCCTAACAGCAACATGGGGGTTATGATCAACCTTAATGGACTTGCTCATTCCATCAGTGCAACAATCAGGGACAAGTTGGAGTATC